>NC_041411.2:20248773-20548773 GCF_900747795.2 Erpetoichthys calabaricus | reverse complement strand
AACCTGAGCCTTGACCACTCCAGTATGCAAATTGGTATTGTTGTCTACATATTGATCTGGCAAAGTTTTACACCGGATGCCCTTCCTGGCGTAATCCTCCCCATTTATCTGGGTGTGGGAATGGCACGAAGAAACACACTGGTTTGTGCATCCCCTGTGGCTAGGTTGTTTTTTTTTTGTTTTTATTCAATAAAGCATCCATTATTTCTGTTTCTCAGGAAAATTTTACTGCATTTATTGTAAGGTTATATTCTTTGATTTAATTCTGCACATATGGTGGTTTTGTGAATTATCACAGTATTCTGTATGCCCTCATACTAATAAGACATTGTATAACTAAACATTTTTTTTAGTGCTTCCACACTTGCTTATCATTTACCAAAATAATTCTGTGATCTCCCAGTACATACATTGAGACCAATCAGTGGCTTTATGAGCTATCCATTTCACTGCATTCCCAACTCTTACTTGAAGTTCTGAATGTTCTGCACCCCTTTTGGGTATATCATGATAGTGTGAACAATCAAAAACAGAAAGGCATGACACTTCAGCTTTATTTTAAGTAAATATTACATATAAATGAGTAAAATAACAATAAAAAACACATACTTGGGCCACAACACTGAAGATGCATAATTTAAGTTAGAAAATAATTTTGTTAGCTTTGTCCTTTATCTAAAAATGAGCAGTTAGGTTTAGAACTTTGCAACTAACTTTTAAAGGGCCCTACAGTTTGAGAGGTCTGCATAATGTGAATGTATAAAATTAGGTATAATTCATTTGTTGAGAGGTAATCATTATATACAAATGTACTGTACATCTTCCTAATTTATAAATTAAACTCAATGCTTCCATGAATTAAAGTTGTATTTCTTGTTTAATTCATGTAGTTTTCAATATATTAATGAAAATATAACTTATTTATTAACATTTTTCAGGCACACAGATCCAATTTTGTCTGTCTCCTTTTATAGTGCTAGGTGGGCCACAAAAATTTTAGTTCATAGCCATAGCTAAACAAAATATAATGATTTCAGTCTATTTTTCATCCTTGTATGTAATACTATAAGAGATAAGCTGGCTGTATGTATTAGATTAAAAAAAAGTAAACAGACAGCATTTACTTTTATTCATGCCAAAGCCTATTTTGCTATTAACAGCAGCAAAAATTAAATTAAAAAAAAAAATTAAGTGGGAAGACTATAAACCCCCTGTTTCTCCTGGAGAGACCTTGTTCTAGACTAATACACACAAATTGTAATAGCTTTTTCACTCTGTTTGCTGTTTGCCAGTCTGCATCTCATGCAGCACTTCGAACATTTAAAAGCCTTTACAGCAGCTGTCCTACTCTTTGTCTTTTGTCTCCGGACGTGGTTAAATCTCTTGGCACTCTTGGTTAAGTCTTGTCTCGCTGGATGTGAGTTCTTGATAAATTTTAGTTTATAATTTAAAAATGGAATAAGAATCTGAAAATCTAACAACATCACATTAAAGTTTGTTAAATTCTGAAAAGAATGATACCAAACATATACAGGTACTCGTCGACATACGACCTATGCAAGTTACGACTGTTCGACTTTACGACGCGTTTGACTGTTTCCCCTGCCAGCTGTTGGCAGCGCCAGTTTCCCGCACTCTCAAGTCTCGCTACGCAGCAGTAAAAATATACGCAGCAGTGTTGCCCCACGTGTGTTTGTGTCTTGTTGTTTTGGCAATTTTCGATAATAATATAACCCTAACATATAACCCTATAATATTAACACTAATAGCAGCTTTCTACTCAAAACGGCAAACTTGAGAAGCTGCCAGCATCAAACCCAGAAGCTCTTGATTGGGCAGTTCTTAGGATTGCACTACGCAAGCAGTCGCATCAACTGCTTACCGCAACCTGCTTTCTTTTTTCTTCTTGAATAAAAGCGCACTTGTTCTGTTATACTTGTACTTGTGAAAGTGTTTATTTGATATTTGGACTTCAGGCTTCACACCAGTCATTCTCAGTCACACACACCACTCACATCCACATCCACAGTTATCCCAGTCTCGTTCGTGCACAAGTTTTATATACAATCATCACATTCAAATGTTAACAGTTCCCACACACAACTGCTGACTCCCAATCAAGAGCTTCTGGGTTCGATGCTAGCAGCTTCTCGAGTTTACCGCTTTGAGTAGAGAGCTGCTGTTATTGTTAATATTATACAATAAAAACATACATTTGATTTACGTCTGTAACAACCGCTGTAAATTTATAGTGCTTGTCAAAGTTAGCGTTCACACTCGCCCCGATATGACACTGCTCTTTTCAAATAAAGACGCGCTATAACAGAGGTGAACTCAGATCAGAGAAAACAGAAGCCCTCCCCGCAAGAAATGTCGACTCACAGTGTATGAATGGCGTATGGAAGAAGTGTGTTAAGCGTTATGTAAATACTTTTGCTGGATTTAACAGTGAACAAGAACTTGATGAGATTCGTGAAGAAATAGTGAAACTGTCAAAAGACCTTTCATTGGAATGTGAAATGGAAGATGTCGAGGAGTTGCTAGACCGGGAATCAGGTGAACTTATGAATGAAGAGCTGATAGAATTGGAAGAAGAAAGAGTGGCGGAAGAAGAAACAAGAGAATTGGAGTAAGACGAAGAGGAGGAGGTGCCACAAACAATGTTCACCACAAAGGGATTGTCAGAAGATTTATCTCTACTGAATAAACTCCTCGCTCATTTTGAAAAAATGGACCCAAATATTGAACGATTTGCGAGGATTGAACGGATGGCACGCAACACATTTCGTCCTTATTGCGAAATTTATGAAGAGAAAAAAAAACAAACAATTCAGACGAAGCTCACTATGTTTATGAAAAGAGCAACTCCTCCCATCACCCCGTCCGCAGCCTTGTCTGATCTGATGAAGGCGATATCGACAACCCGCAGCCAAGCACCAGTGGTGCCAGGAATTAAATGTACAGTACAGTATTTCTTGTTTTGTACGTTTTCCACATATTAAACAAATTGTACTGTAGTATGCTGTGTTTGTCTTAGAAAGTAAGAAAATGTTGATAAAATATTACTTTAAGATGATTACAATATTATTACCCAGTCTAATATTCTTACCTTAAATTAACATAGGGCGACTTACGTCCAGATCAACTTACAACCAGTCAGTCGGAACCAATCGCGGTCGTAAGTCGACAAGTACCTGTATATGTAATTTTTAAAATAAGCCATATTTAAAGAGTGACAAAAAACTCACATAAAATCGTTGCACTTTTAGACTTAGGATTTTTTACAGAGAGAGAGAGTAGATATATACACTTCTGTAGTTGGTTTGGAACACTATTGTAGTGAATGTATATCAAACACAAGAAAAAAGCATGTTTTAAGTACTAATTTAGAATCTGACACACATTGATCAACATGCTTCTTGAAAAACGTGGAATTTCTGGCAGCAAACAAACTGTACGTGAGCCCCAGTTAAGCACGTTGACAAATTGTGACTTTTACATTGCCCATACCTTTAGATGAAAATCAGCTTAATAGTGCACTCTTTCAAGGGTAGGCACGAGTTCCTTGTTTTTGCCTGGGGATTTGCAGGTGAGAGTGAGAAGCTTGTGCCTGAATGGAAATGGGGAACAAGGAAAAAACTTGTCTTCGTTTATATGTCACCCTTTTTCCTTTTGCAGTTGCAGCACAAACATTGTAAGGTTTAGAGAATGTATACTTGTGTAGGTTATGTGATTGCGTTCTGTTTTGCATAGTATAGATTAGTATGCTCAAAGGAATAGAATTACATTTATTTAATATCTGATAGTCCTTAATTTCTGTATTGTCTTTTTCATCTAGGACAGGGGTAGGCAACGTCGGTCCTGGTGAGCCGCAGTATGTGCAGGTTTTTGTTCCAACCCAGTTCCTTAACGAGAACTCAATTATTGCTGATGAAGCACATATTGCTTAAGTGACATTTTGATGCTTCATTTTAGTGGTCTCGCTTGTTAAGGTCCTCCAACCTTAATTGCTTATTTCAATCTTAAACTGCTGCATTCAGTGTTTTAATTGCTCCTTATTAGCAATAAGATGTAAAAGACAAAGCAGCCAGCAGTTCTCCAGCTAGCTTTTTTCCAATTACATCTGTGTGTGTTGTTCATGCACTGTTTGATTTAATAAAACACTTAATAGAAAAATGTGACAGACTGAAAATGATCTGTTTTAGGCTTCATATCATTTGGATGATATCCTTGGAAAGGAAAAAAATCTACGATATAAGAGCCTTACATTGCACAGACTAACAAGCCATTAAATTAAATAAGGTCTGAGATTGGCAATGATTGGTTTCTAATTAAGCAATTGGGTTGGAATGAAAACCTGTAGCCACTGCGGCTCACCAGGACCGACGTTGCCTACCCCTGATCTAGGACATGGTTCATCAATTAGACTTGCTCTAGGACCAACTTCTCTTGGAGTGAATACTGCTTGAATTAGGCCTTGTCATGGTGTCAGTCAGGCTGATCATGTATCCCTAGCTGTTGATGAATCAACAAATCGCACAGACTTGGCACAACTGTACATATGTCTGATATTTTGATCTATCAGAATTCTGAGAACAGCAGCCATGTGACGGTAGCTAAGGCTGAATGTGCTTGACCATCTGGCCCTTTCATTGTAAATGCCACTTTTGAGTCATTTATTTGGCTTGCTTTTGAAAAAGCTTTCCTGCCTGACCACCTTATAGGTGTTGACTTTGTAACTGAAGCAGCAAACTTGGTGTGTTTATTTGATTTTGTCAATTCTCTCCTACAGTATGCCTTGAGTGTCTTGTTAACATGAATTCAGCAGATGTCCTTTTTAAAAATGTATCTTTTTTTTATAGATGCCTGACGTTTATAGATGCAACATAATTTTAATATAACTGAAAAAGTTGTGTTGGAGGATGGCTTAGGGCAGGGGCTGCCCAGCGAAACTCTACTTTCACCCCCAATAAACATTGTAGTAACAATGAATATGCATACTAGAATCTAGTATTATAGACAGGAAAATAAAAACGAAAGCCAGCCTTATGTCAGCAGCAATAATTAAAATAACATACTAAACAGGAGATTAGAGTGTGTATTTTATATTACACATAGTATGCTGTTAATTCCTTATGCATACAGTCAGGGGGTTGTGCATGAAGCCCTACGCCAGGGATGTGCAAAGTCATTCCTGGAGGGCCGCAGTGGCTGCAGGCTTTTGTTCCAACCCAATTGCTTAATAAGAAGCACTAATTGCTCTAGAAACACTTCTGCTTCATTTTAGTTATCTCCCTCGTTAAGATTTTGAACCCTTATTGCTTATTTAAGTCTTAAACAGCTGCATTCTTGGTTTTTAATTGCTCCTTATTAGCAATAAGATGCAAATGACAAAAGAAACCAGCAGTTATCCATTTTGCTTGTTACCCTTTACGCCTGTGTGTATTTATCATGCACTATTTGGTTTAATTAAATACTTGGAAGGAAAGAGAAGACAAAAAAGTCAAGGATTGAGAATTACCCATCCGTTTTACACTTCAAAATATTTGGATATCTTTAGAATGGAAAAAAAAAATCTAGGATTTGAGAATGACTTGACATAGCAGAGTTAAAGCACTAAAAAGCCATGAAATGTAATTATTGGCAAGGATTGTTTTCTAATTAAACAACTGGGTTGGAATAAAAACCCGCGGCCACTGCGGCCCTCCAGGAATGGCTTTGCACACCCGTGCCCTACGCACTCCACTACAGTCACTTGTACCTTTGCCCAAAGGGTGAATATCAGGCATTGGTTTCCCTAAGCACAATACCATGTGAATTGTTACCTTCCCTTCCACCCTCCAGTAATCCACAGAGTGCCGTCATGAGTATTTTTCAGGAGTTATCAAATGAGCACCTTCCTTCTTTGAGTTAGGTCCATGACACCTCCATCGGGGTTAACAGTGTACTGAGTTGTCCCAGACACTCTCCCCTTCATACCCATGACCAACGTTCTCTGCTGCATAACAGCTGACCCTAATAATTGGAGTAGTAACTAACCCCACTGACATTGTTAATGCCAGTAAAACATCCATCCATCCATTTTCAAACCCGCTGAATCTGAACACTGGGTCACGGGGGTCTGCTGGAGCCAATCCCAGCCAACACAGGGCACAAGGCAGGAACCAATCCCGGGCAGGGTGTCAGCCCACCGCGGGCCAGTAAAACAATTCTACATAATTTCAATCTCCCCAAATTTCAAATTTTTTAGCAATATTAGGAGCATACTGTATGCACATCAAAACAAAGTATGGGGCTTTGCTGAAGAAATCACAAGTAATCAGTGGCAAGGCCTTGCAAAGTGTATTCATATAGGGGACAGAATAGCCTGGGTATATTTATAATTTATAATAGTCATTCACAAATAGCTGTCATGTTTATCAACGCCCATCTTTTTTGTGAGTAGATCTATGTGTACAATAGTTTCTATTTAGAGCATTTCTTACATTGAATACAGCTCCATGTTCTTTACACAAATTGAATTAAAATTTACAGTTGGATCGTACTTGTATTTTTAATCATAAAATGTTAATGTGTGTTTTGCTGTCTCAATAATAGTGTTCTGTTTATTATAATTTACTTTGTATTACTTTTTATCCCTGATTATACATCATTGTGTTTTTTCCTTCTAAGTTAGATTTAAGTACAAAACCACAATTCATATTAGGGTTTTTTTCTTTTATTATTCTATAACCAGGCAGCTAAGATATTCAGTGAGTATTCTAGCTTTGTAGATATTTTCAGTCTAAAAAGCTTTTTTTTTTAAATTCAAGTTTTCATTGTAGCACAAATAATATGTCACAATGTTTATTGATGTTATCTATGTCTGTGTAATGTAATTAATTAATATACAGTACACTGAGACTTTTTAACTTTTAGTCACACCTCTTGGATCAAAGCCGTTGGTTATAATTCACCATTAATTATTAACAATGCAATGCAGTTATTTTTAAGAATATTACTTTCTTCATAGCTAGAATATGTGATACATATGAAACTGAAAGTAAACACAAAATGTGTAGGAAACAAGTAAGTTCATGCATCTGCCTTTTAGGTATTGGTTTCCAAAATGTGAGGCTTTTGTTCTCCTCTGAAATAATACATAAGAATTTATATAACAGCTTGTCATTTTTAAATTGGTTGTGTAATGAGAGTACCACTATGGTTTTTGTTACACAATACTATTGCATGTTTTATGCTCTTCAGGAACTTGAAGAAATCCGCAAGTCTGGAATGAAAAACTTCCGTAACATTCAAGTTGATGAATCAAATCTGTTGACCTGGCAAGGACTTATTGTTCCGGTTAGTATACCTAGCAATAATTTATTTTTGTGCTGCTTGAGAAAAATAAACATACAATGTTTAATATTAATATTTTTAAAATGGTTACAAAACGAGCAACTCAAGAATTTGGATGCTAGTTTCATTCTAGTTTTTTTTGTTTGTTTTTTTTTTTTTTTTAAACCTATTGTTTCTAAATCAAATGTCAATGTTGAAATACATCCTATATGGGTGCAGTGGGATATATCTTCAGTGATGTATCCTGGGGTCTCGCAACATCAGACACCCTCACCCAGGCTACCCTGACGGAAATGATCAGTCCTTGGCTTGTGGTCCAGTAGCTATACTGCACAGATAGATCACTCCTCTTTGTGCAGAGCCATCTTGAGGCTGTTTCTGTTGTTTCTCTGATGGCTCTGACTGCTCTTCTTTTTTCAACCCTTGTCATGCCTGCCAGAATGAAGTTTCTCCAGAGTAAGTGGCTGGCAAAGCCCCTACAACCCACTTCCACTAGTAGGCAAGGAACTCACCATCCTTGTCCCTGGCACTGCTCCAGAAGGCCCTTTTACTTAACATACTTCCTATCATATGATCCTTAGCATTTTTTCTACAGTCATTTTCAGTGCTGTCAACAAAACGTAATGTCATACTGTTACTGCTGGTTTGCTTTAATGACAGGGTAAAGAACTGTAATATGCCACAGGTTTTAAGTTCCTTCAACAGAGCACTGTCACCTGTCTATGCTGGTATACGCATTTGGTAATACTTGACCCTCTTCCTTGAAGTAAGGCTGACAACTTTCAGGTAAAATAGTAAACTTCACAGTTTCACTTGATATATACGTATATACATACACTCACTGGTCACTTTATTAGGTATACCTGTTTAACTGCTTGTTAACACAAATATTTAGTCAGCCAGTCGCATGGCAGGAACTCAATGCATTTAGGCATGTAGACATTGTCAAAATGACCTTCTGAAGTGCAAACTGAGCATCAGAATGGTGAAGAAAGGTGATTTAAGTGACTTTGAATGTGGCATAGTTGTTGGTGCCACATGAACCAGTCTGAGTATTTCAGAAATTGCTGATCTACTGTTACTCTCACACACCACCATCTCTAGTGTTTACAGAGAATGTTCAAAAAAAAGGAAAATATCCAGTGATTGGCATTTGTCTGGGTGAAAATGCCTTGTTGATGCCAGAGGTGAGAGGAGAATGGCCAGCCTGGTTTGAGGTGATAGGCAACAGTAACTCAAATAAGCACTTGTTACAACCAAGGTATGCAGAAGAGTATCTCTGAATGCACAGCATGTCAAACCTTGAAGCAGATGGGCTACAGGAGCTGGAGACCACACCAGATGTCACTCCTGTTAGATGATAACTGGCAACTGAGGCCAAAATTCTCACAGGCTCATCAAAATTGGGCAACAGAGTATTGAAAAAATGTTGCCTTGTCTGACAAGTCTCAATTTCTGTTGCAACATTCGGATGGTAGTGTCAGAAATTGTTGTCAATATTATGAAAGCATGGATCCATACTTCCTTGTGTCAACAGTTCAGGCTGGTGCTAGTGGTGGTATAAGGGTTTGTGGGATATGTTCTTGTTACCATTTGGGCCCATTAGTACCAATTGAGCATCATTTAAATTCCACAGCATACCTGAGTCTTGTTGCTGACCATGTCCATCCCTTTATGGCCGCATTGTACCCATCTTCTGATGACTACTTGCAGCAGGATAATTCCAGGAGTCCTTCATGTTTCAAAGCTCAGATCATCTCCATCGGATTTCTTGAACATAACAATGAGTTCACTGTACTCCAATGGCCTCCATCCTTCGCATTATGGATGTGCAGCTGACCAATCTGTAGCAAATGCATGATGCTATCATGTCAATATAGACCAAAATCCCTGAGGAATGTTTCCAGTACCTTGTTAAATCTATGCCACGAAGAATTACGGCAGTTCTGAAGGCAAAAGGGAGTCCAACCCGCTACTAACTAGCAAGGGGTACGTAATAAAGTGGCCTGTGTTTATTTTATATATATATATATATATATATATATAATAAAATTTGACAAAGCATAAAGTATGAAAATGATGCGAATCAGGTATGTAATAAATCCATCTCCGACTATCTTTGGTAAATTCCTCTATTTTCTTCGCTGACAGCCAGGTGCCACTTTGCTTAGAGGAAAGGTGCTGTAGGAATGGAATCACATCAGGCAGTACAGCGCGCACAGAAATATGGATGACAACAGCAGCAAGTCATAACAATAGAAGTGGTAATGTGCTATCTCTGTGTTGATGGCACAGAGGGGGAATGGGATTGACATTGCAGGTGGGGGCAAGCAATTTTTGGTAATGGTTTAATGGCCAGCATATCATCAAAACATTACTTGCTGCTCCATTAAATTTTAGCAGCTGTCATTCATCATATTATATCATGAAATAAGTGCACCTTTGGAAAACTGTATATTTGGAATGATATTATATCAAATAGCTCTCTGTTTGCTATTTAATGTACATTAGTTTATTTTTGGTAGGTGAAAGAAATATTACAATTAAGTTGTATGATTTTTCTTAAGCAATTATTCAGTTAACTTATTTTTCCTGTGTAGTGTTTTCTCATTCACAAGGCAAAAAAGTGATGACTTCAAATATAATTTTTAACATTATATACTTTTGTTGGACTTAAGGATTTAGCTCTTACAATTTTTGGAGTTTTAACTTGTTCGTAATATTTTACTCATTTTGTTTTTCATATGACAATTGTTTTGGTTGCTTTTTTATTTTAGGACAACCCTCCATATGACAAAGGAGCTTTCAGAATTGAGATAAATTTTCCAGCTGAGTATCCCTTTAAACCACCCAAGATTACTTTTAAAACAAAGATATATCACCCCAACATTGATGAGAAAGGACAAGTGTGCCTGCCTGTCATTAGCGCAGAAAACTGGAAGCCAGCTACCAAAACCGACCAAGGTACACAATTCATGTGGTAATTATGAGTGCTTAGTATTAAGAAAGGTACAATTAAGTTTTCATCAAGTTCAATTAAGTGGTTTGATGGTATTAGCTAGTGGAAAGTACAATTTAAAGTTTTGGGTGTTCAAGTTTCAGCTGGTAGTCCTTTCTTCAAGTGAAAGAAGTTGCAACCTCACTTGGTTATGGTTTACAATCAAAAATAAGGTTTGCTGTAGAACGGTCTTAATTCCACTGGCCAGCATTATCAACATGACAGATGACATTCATTTTTGAGAGTCTGTATCTGAGTGTAGTTGATCTATGAAGCCTTTTTACTAGAAGTTTCAAACACTTAAAAGATTGCAGATTACTTCTATTTTTGTACCAAATGTTTTACTACTATTAATGGGAGGAAAAAAATGTATAATTATAGAATAAAGTTTGAAATGTAAATGTTTAGTCATTGCATTTATTTTATACTTATTCGGCAGAGATGTAGAGACCAACTGCAAGCCTATAACTAGCCTGAAAATGTAATGCACCTATTCACCTTTTAGACCATGAAACTCTTCCCACGCTACTGTGAATTTTGTGGGTTTATGCTGCTCTGGTATTTGTGCACCATTCTAACTTGCATACTTTATAATGAACAACAGTTTAATGCAATGTAATTTGTTGAAGCTGAAGGATTTGTTTAACACTCTTTACTGAAGAAGTGTTATCTCTTAAAGGATAAGTTCAGTATTTTTCCAGTCAAAATTATTTCTTTGCTCTCATGGTATATATTACTTTGCCATATGAAATTGTTCTGAAGTGTAGCATATTTTATTTCAGTTCAGTGCATTTTGTGAAGTTCCCAAACATTTCTGTAGCTTCATCAAATGCACAAAGTGAGCTCCATGGAGTCCACACATCACTACTCTTGGTTTTAACTTTGAACCCAGCAACTTTGTCAGATCAAAACTGATTTAGTGTAGAACTGACCACCGTTGTCAATGTGATATTATCAAAAGCTTGTGAGGCGTCACTATTGAAGTCTTACTTTGCACAGTTCTCACCAGTATGTAATAACCTATTAGGTAATTTGTACAATCAGCCTTTTTACACCAGAATGCACTAATTGTTTTCTTTCTCTCCTTTTTATATACTGTATACTACCAAAAATATGATTGTGGATATGTTGAAAGATTAACAGTCTATTTGTGCAACAGGTTTCAGTTGAGCTAACACAATTACAAATGTTTCTGTAATAACCAATTAGCATTTAAACATGATTACTTAAGGATAAGTTAAGAGAGTGTATCATTAGGACACTGGATTAAGGTCTGCTGAAAATGGGACTTTGGAGTTATATGTGCATAATAAATTATAAATCAGTAATTTCAAGCAATATTAGCACTTTATACATTGGTAATGTCTTGGTTATATTTTAAATCAGTTTAATAGTAAGTTTCGTAAAAAGAATCATCCATCCATCCATCCATCCATTGTCCAACCTGCTGAATCCGAACACAGGGTCACGGGGGTCTGCTGGAGCTAATCCCAGCCAACACAGGGCACAAGGCAGGAACCAATCCCGGGCAGGGTGCCAACCCACCGCAGGACACACACAAACACACTAGGCACACACTAGGGCCAATTTAGAATCGCCAATCCATCTAACCTGCATGTCTTAGGACTGTGGGAGGAAACCGGAGCACAATTTCTATTAAAATCCTGAGTTTCTGGGTGATTTCCAAGTTATGAATGCTGTCGTACAACTGCTATATTTGATATACAAAAGCTTGGAATCTGCATGAGTACAATAAATTTAGACTATGCAGAAAAGTGATTGGTCTTTAAACATGATCATATAGCATGCAGGAGTTGTCTTTATATTTCTAGTTATCACAATGTAGTTTGGTATATTGATCAGTGGCTTGAAAAGGTGATGTGTCTGCAACCGACAACCTAACCGTGTATTTGTTTTTCTTTTTACTAGTAATCCAATCTCTCATAGCATTGGTGAATGACCCCCAACCGGAGCACCCTCTGAGGGCTGACTTAGCTGAAGAATACTCAAAGGACCGTAAAAAATTCTTTAAGAACGCAGAAGAGTTTACAAAGAAATATGGTGAAAAACGACCAGTGGACTAAGACTTAATGTTGTGATTACCACCAGTGTCATTCTAGCAGACCCGGAGCAGTGCATTTCAGAAGCACTTGGAAGCAGGACTCTTTGGATCACAGATGAGTGTCACCTCCTGGTTGTTAGCCTGTGGCAGTTACTAACTTTCTAAAAGTCCCCCCTTTTAAAATCCAAAAAGAAGGTTTAGGAAGGTAACTTTAAACAAAGCAGTTAAAACACACCCGATGTTGTAGGTCTGCTTTATTTCTTTAAAAAAAAAAAAAAAAAAATCACTGCATTACTTGACTATGGATTTGTTATCTGTTGTTTTCTTATTTTTAATTAGTATTATCAAAACAAATACTTTTCTGTTCAGGAATAAGTTGTGCTCCTTTGAATCATTTTCTTTACTATTGTCATCTTTTGTCCTGCTACTTTCTGACCCTTCCTTCTCCCAAGAACTATGTCTTAGAATACAGTACTGAAGGTGTGTGTTAACAAGTTTATGTTGCTGTCTACTCTTGCTTATAAAGTTGCACTGTGTTCTGTGGAACTTGCTTTCAAAATCTTCTTAACCTCAATTTGTAATATTAAACAATCAGAAATTGCAGCTCTATTACCAATTATAATGTTTAAATAATTATTAAAAAAAAAACATGTTTTGCGTGGGATTAAACATCTAGAGGGAGATTACTTTTTTTTTGGGTCTGTTAAGACTCCTAATGTTTTTGAGTTTTTTATGTTTAAAAATATCATTTGCATTTAGGAAGCGCTTTTATTTAAAGAGAATTTTTTGGGTGTGAGGGTGGGTTTTTCAGGTTTATCATTTTGTGTACATCCTTTGCGGTGTTCTGCTTAACAGTGATTCAGTTTTTGGAATGTGTTAATTTCAGCCGACAAAATAAAAAGGAAAAAACTAAACTTTTTTTAATTGACAATGACCATAATATTGTAGATTGAATGCATTAATGATTTTTCTGTGACCTGTTTAGTGATTGATTAGGATGACTTGGAGAGACAAATACGTTAGCAGTGTAAACAAAAACATAACTACAGTATGGTATTAATTTGAGAGAACCGTCAAAACGTAATTTAAAAACTAAGTGGTGTAAATGTTTTTTAATGTGTATTCCTGGACAGGTCTAGAATTGGAGCACTGTAAGACTAAAACATTTAAGCACCTCTTTTCTCATATTCCTTTTAATTGTTTTCGGCATTAACTTTGGAAATTGTCCTGCACGTGGTTGTAACTGGTATTCAACATGAGTGAGTCTTTTTCTGCGTTGCCCCTTTTAGTTGTTATAATTTTCATTAAAGTGGATGTTTTCCCTGCATTTTTATGAGAATGCACTGTTGAAAATTTTGCTTAGATTCTATTTATAAAAGATTTTTTAATTAATCATTAAAATAATCCTGCAAGAAAAAAGACATTTCTCTCAATACTTGTTTGATTGTCCTTTAAGAGCTTAGTTCATAACCATTTAAAATTCAAGCTTGATAGGCAAAGTTACAGAATAGTGATAAATCATTTAATTTTGCTTTAACCTATTTTGTTAATTAGCTTTTCCCTACAATTATGTGTTCACTTCACTTACTCTCTTTCTTGAAGCCTTTACAACTATGCTGTCTTTTAGCATATTTACCAGTCTTACATGATGATAGTCTTGTATATGTTTAATATTCTTGCCTTGGCCTGATTTGAGTATAAATTAGTGGAAATGAGACCCCGTTGTGTTTTAGGGTAATTCAAGCCATCTCTCTGAATTTGTGCAGCTTGCACAACTTCATCAAAATAAAGAGCTTACAATATCACCTATATAGAAGTGCAGAGCACTTGATTTGGTGATCAGCAAATACAATCTTATTTGAATTAGTTGAAATGTGCTCTACAAGATAGCTATAAATTGGTCATTTTGATTTGGAAGCAGACACGTTGTTAAAGACACATTTAACAGTTTCTAAGTACCTACAGATATTTTTAGCTACCATCTCTCATCAGTTTTCCTTTCAGTATATCTCTCCACAGTTGAATATTGTAGTGTAAAGACTCAAATTCTGTTTTCCTTTCAGACTTGGATCTGGCCATAGTTCGATGCTGGATAGTGATTTAATCCAAGCAGGTGGCGCAGTGGTAGCACTGCCGCCACCTTGCAGTAAGGATATCATGGAGTCGCGTCCCAGGTCCTTCCTGCGTGGAAGTGCTTTGAGTAGTGAGAAAAGTGCTATATAAATGTAAAGAATTTTTATTTAGCGCAGAAAAGATTTGATTTACATATCACTAAAAGGCTTGGCTCTTAGCTAATTTACATTTGTCTGTTAAAATTATTTAGCTATTTCTCTGCAGCACTTAAATGCCAGTTAGGTGTACCATCCCTGTGAATAATTTTGGACAAAGTGTATTGAGTGACTTTAATATTACTTTGAACATTATTGTCATGTTTTAAAATGGATATGAAGAAATTGCTGTAATTTTTATATAGAAGCATGAAGGTCCCATTGTGCCGAGTACTTCTGGCAGGACAGCACAGATTCCTAGGTGTGTAAGGTGACTTGACACAGGGCATATCTGGCCTTGCTTGAATACTACCATCACAATTACACACCACATTTTAGATGTTGATGTGTGTGCCACGTTAGATTTACAGGTAAAGAGAGTTGCTGAGAAATAATATAAAAATTCTCGTTTTAAATGTTTTGGGTGCTACTTTCAGGGTTTCTAAGAAAGCGTTAAAACATTCCAAAGAGCACTTACAAATATTAAACTGGATACAGTAATATTTTATAAGACATCCACTGTATAAAATTGTATAGAGCTTTTTACATTAAATACTTCCAGAGTAGACAACTAAAAGGAATGTATAAGGGAGAAACTCTTACTACATAATCAATTTATTATTGATTGGAACCACACAATAACAATACATTTTGTTTTATGTTTTACTACGTAATAGATTCATTATATTTTGGGGATAAATAGCACATACTACACAATAATGATGGATATTGTTTTAAGGAGCAAAAAGCTTCACTTATATAATGAGGCTTTTTTTTTTTTTTTTATACACTTTATAGACAAACATTTGTATGTCTTTTTTTAAGGCTTCTAGAAAGTTTATCTTATACAGGCGACACTGGGATCAAAGATCAATAGACAATATGGGAAGTGTAACAGCTAACACTACCCCCCTGCAAAAGAGATGCAAGAAGTCTGGCTTGAAACTTTAGATGTAATTGCATTCATTTCATTATGTGGCCATTAAATAGTCTTTCTTCGAAGAGAGCAACTGAAAATAGCTGCTTGAAGTCCACCTTTCAATAAAGCAAATATTGACACTTTTGTCTTGAGGTTACTTGCCACATAAATTTAATATGTTGTATAAATACTGGTCCTTGGCGTCACCTATATGCAATATGTGGGGCATTTAACTTAAACTGTACAGAGAGGCAATTAGCACTTAAGAATGTGTTCAAAAGGCTGAACGACTAAGGTGCAACATGTATTTTATTAAGTTTTTGGAAAATGCCTTTTTGGGGGAGCAAGACTGGTGCATATTAAAAAAAAAAAAAAAAAAATTGGAAGATGTTCAATCGATCATTGAAATGCTGAATTTGCATTTGGGGGAAATTTTGTGACTGACTCTGCTTTATTTTCACAACATTTTAGAGTAAAAATAAAGAAATAAACACAGATTTATTTAGACACAAACGATCTATGGAAACTTTTTTTTTCTGGTTTTAGTTGCCTGTGCGTTACATAGATTTGCAGACAGCATGATGACACAGTTGTTAGCACTGCTGTCCTTAAGTGCCAGTACTTTCGATTCATAACCCATTATCTGTATGGTATTTACTTGTTTTGCTCATGTTTGTGTAGGTTTCTTAAAAAAATCATACAAACAATACACATTTGCCTGCCTGAGTCTAAATTATGAGAATGAATGTGTACATTTGTGCAGGTTTGGGTTCTTATCCTGCATCTACTTTTACCTTAATAGGCTCTGGCAAATTATATATATATATATATATATATATATATATAATCTCCCTATATTGGAATAAACATTTTTGGAAAATTATTTTTTTATTCAGATTTGTGGTCAGGGCTTCAAAATTCAATTCCGTTAATTTTATGCAGTTGAACTATTACTTAGTAGTACTCTATCTTTCCAAGTACTTTGTACATAAAGGGTAATTTATTTTTTTGTTTTTAAGTGTTTTTTTTTTTTTTTTAACCTTTTTACTTTACATGACTGCTCTTGCTAAGTAAAACATTACATCCATATATGTTGGTACTGAATTTTGTTCTCACAAGTTTTGTAATTGATAGTTGGTTTCACTCCTTTAATTGGAACCCCTAATTGAAAAGTTTTACTTCTGCTTTTTTGGTGAGTAATCAAATTCTGCTCCAAATTGGTTTTACATTATTAGGGAGTGTCCCCTGGTAACATGGAGATGAACTGTAAAGAACAAATCCTCTGGTTTAATGTGCAATTAAAGATGAGATGGTTTGTTTTAGTTTGTATTCAAAATGAAAGGTGTGTGTTGAGTTAGATTTATTCACTTTTTTTTCTTGAAAACTGCATAAATTTTAGGTGTTGATGTGCACTGTGGCAGTGTAATCATTTTCTGCTGAGATAAAAAAGGGGGATTGTTCATGTGAAACCCCTTTTATGCATGTTTTTGGTGCAAGTCACTTGCATTTGAACACTGTGGGACAATGTGTAGTTTAAGTATTTCTGCCATTTACTGATTTACTGGTCAAGATTTTCCTCCTGCCACCTTTAGGTTACCAAACAAACTTTCTATTAAAACTAAAGACTGGTGTAGAAACAGTGGGTTGAGGCCAATGTTAGGGAAAGTTGTATTCCACAACTTCTATTGTGTCTATAAGAATTCCCTCTGAACCCCTTTAAATCACTTCAGTTTTTTCTGTCTATCACCTCCTGACTCGGTGGTATGAGACAAACCCCACATATGATTGATTCATCTTATATGACCTCAAGTATTTTGGGGTTTCCCCCATTTTTCCCTCTCTATACACAAACACACTCATTTTTAGGCCATTTTTGAACCATAGTTTGTGCAGAAAATTACACCGTTTAACAAAAATAAAATGTACTTGAAATTATATATGACAATGAAGTGGTCAAAGTGATTCTTTTTCACAAAACTTGGACAAAATGGGGATTGGTGATATGGGCAAGTGGAGTGTCATGCTATGCTATTTCAAAGTTGCTGATCACGAATATAATTTTGATATTCGAGTCTTTACTGGTGGTCCAAGCCTTCTAAGAACCACTCCAGGTCAGGTTGGACATCATGAACTGGTACATTGTGTTGCCATACCCACCACGTGACGGAACAGATCAGGATCCCCGTTGACAACCCCCCCAGGCAGACACACAGTCCAGCCCCACCCTCTGGAAATGGCCATCTATCTGCCCAGTCGTTATGTGGGCAACCCCTTGGCCTGCTCCAGCCGCTCAGCTGTGAGTATCTTGCAAGTTGTATCACCCTCTGGTAATCGCACCACATGGCCGTAGTGCTGTAACTGACGCTCCCTCACAATGCAGGTAATGTGCCTCATTCGGAGCACAAAGTAAAACCAGCAGTACCCAAGGATTCTCCAAAGAGAACACAGTACCAAAGGAGTCCAGTCTTCGTCTCAGGTCACTGGATGGTGTCCATGTCTCACAGCCATATAGCAAGACAGGAAGCACCAGGACTCTAAAGACTTGTGCCTTTGTCCTTTTGTAGAGAAATCACACACCCCTTCCCAGCGACCTCATGGCTTCCCCATGCTCCCTCAATCCATCTACAGATTTCATAGGAAGAGTCATCTGAGACATGAATGTCACTGCCAAGGTAAGTAAACCTCTCAATGTGGTCAACACTCTCTCCGTAGACAGATGCACTGCTGATGGCTGTGCCGAGAGGCCTGGAACTTGGTTTTTATCCAGGACATTCACAAGCCCAGACACTCAGACTCCTCACTCAGTGTCTCGAGAGCCCTGATCAGAGCCTCTATTAACACCACAAAGATTACAGGATTGTCGGCAAAGTCAAGATCAGTGAATCTTTCTTTGCCAACGGATGCCCCACAGCCGCTGGACCCAATTACCCTGGCCAACACCCTGTCCGTACATGCGCTGAACAGAGTAGAAACAGAACACACCTCTGATGAACCCCAGAATCAAATGGGAAAAACGCAGAGACTCTATCTCCACTCTGCACAACACTCATAGTACCAGTGTACAGGCTGACCATTATATCCAGAAACTTCAGGAGGGATCCCACAAGTCTCAGGATGTCCCACAGCGCAGCTCGATCAGTTGAGTCGAATGCTTTCCAAAAATCAACAAAGTCTACAAAGAAACTCTGATATTCATGTTTGCACTCAATGAGAACCCTCAGTGTCAGGATGCGGTCAGATAGAGACAACAAGCCCCATTTCCCAGTCAGTTGGGATGATACCCATCTCCCAAATGGAAGCAAAGATTGCTTGCAATGCCAGGACAACAGCCTTACCACCAGCCAGGAGAAGTTCACCCCAGATACCACAGATCCCTGCAGCCTCAACTGGCTCACCATCTCTGCAATCTCAGTGAGATTGGGTAGTTCACAGCTAATTGGAGGATCAGCCTCAAGAACCGTGGACCCAGAGATGTCACAGCTGTTTAAAGAGACACTCCTAGAAGGTTAAAAATAACAAATTCCAAAATTAGCAACTGGGGTGTTGTTTTAGACTATTTTAAAGTCAGTGATTACAAATATTTTATACTTCAGTGGAGAAATAGCCCTCTATGGATCTCTAGCTGAGGGGAAAAGTAATGTTTTATTACAGTTGAGAATATTTAAACTTTAAGAATTTTAAATTGAAGCACACATTTTATATATTTTAAATATCTGATGCAAATCTTGTTTTATTATGTACTTCTACCTCATGAAGTAAATCATTACATTGCATATGCAGACCCTGAATAAGGCCACTTATTCAAATTCAGTGTTTTTGAATCTTTTTTTGTCAGGTCAGCCATGCCCCGTTCATAATAGTAGTAACAACATTCTCAGACCCACTCAGTAAGCAGCAGTAGCAGGTACATGGCAGAAATGTGTCGTGGACACAGGGTCACTTACACATATTCCAACTTGCACTTAAATGGGACCAATTGTGAGTTTTTTGGCATGTGGGGGAAAACCATAAAGACACGTGGCCATGCTACCCACTTTAACTGTGCCTCAGCAGTATTATTTTTATTGTAAAACATTAGTATACTTTTGAAGTTGGTTGTCTTGCTACTGTTTTGAGGTACAATCATTTGGGAAATGTAGCATTCTCTCTGTAAAACAGATTTCATAATAACATCACAAGACATATTTATAGACATTGTGTTTATTGTTTTTAAGTTAAATTACATTCTTTTCATAAAATGAGTTAACTTTACCAGGACGTATGTACTCTGTTTGTGTAGTAGGTATTCAGGCTTGTATTCAGGTTAACAGTAGTTAACAAATTCCATCACATTTTCCTTTGGATAAATTTCACACAAAATAGTACTTGTGTCAGTGCTGTTCATTTCCTTAACTGTGATTAACAAACGGCCAGAATGCCTGTCTAGTACATTTGGTGAACAGAGGAATAGACAGCCTTCTAGACATTCATTCATGGGGTTATCCAGCCATACAAAGCATGAAACAGGCTCTTCATACCTAAACAAACTGTCTTTTTGAAAACTGCATGTTCACTGAAGTGCAGTGGACAAAGTAACGTGTTAAATGAAAAACTGGCATGCGATAAATTAGGAAATAATGCACACTTTTGTTCACAAGGTGTTCTTGTCATGATATACTGTATGTGCATGTACAGCTGTTGCCGTAATACAACCAAGTTATTGTTGAACCCCAAGATAGCAGGACCATAAACATGATGAAACAGTACACAGCTGAAAAGAAACTCTTACCTTTTTGGCAACAGTCTTATTCACACATGTGCACACTACTTCTAACATAGGTTATCACTTACAGGCATTCACTTATCAACAGTCCATGATTTAGTGTTTGACATACACAAGATACTTTATCCTTAAATGGTTTGGAAGGGTAAGCATTGAAAAATAGGGATGTTGGGCATAGATAATAAAGAAACTCTGTCAATCACAACCTTGTTCACTTATGTAGACAAGACTGTTGGTATAAAGTGCATTACATGGTAAATCATGACCACCCAGTAAAATAAATATACAGAATTGTGTCACTGGCCAAGAGCATAAAGAGTTAGTTTTTATTCCATTTCTTTGTAATGCCAATAGCATTCTCATAGAAATTGGAATACATTTTACATATTTTATTTAAAAAAATTGTTTTGGGGTGGGAGAATGTGTGTGTGTATATACTGTAATATATTTAACTATATAATATTTATGTGTTAAATGAATTTGACCATCTGCCATAAACTCTTTGAAGTCACTATGGTTTCCTTAAGTGTGTTCACCTCAGCTATGAGAGAAAGCTCAAGAATTTCACCACACCCTTTTTCATGAAGTCCATTGTGCACTTCATGTACTCTGATTTTCCCTGTCAATTAATAACTCCCATGATACAGTAATTATCAGCAGTGTGGACATGTAAGTTTGCTGAACCAACTGCCATTGGGGAGATCATTTTAGTTTGTTTCAGGTTAACAAGCTAAAGTACAAGGAGAGGTGTGTGCCAAGCAAAAGTAGCAAATACTGATCAAAAGAAACAAGAATGGTGCATTACATGAGTGGATAGAGCGTGTGTGTGTGTGTGTACAATTGAAGGGCAATGAATGGTTGGTAGCAGACTAAGTCAAAAGAATGAACTGGGGGCTTGTTAGGTAAACTGAATATGCACAGAAGTTCAGGCAGACAACTTAAAAGAAAGAACTGAACCAAGCCCGCAACAGCTGCCATTTACATGTTCTTCTTGTTTCAACACGGCCTCAAAACAATTCTTCATAGCAGAAGTAGGGTTACTAAGAGTCAATGCAGAACAAATTGTGAAGAACTGAATTGCTGTACTGTATATACTAACAAAAATAGTATTTATCAACCTGTTAACAGCACCTTTATAAATTAGACAAGTTATGTAATAACTCTATGTGCAAAACCTGAAAGGTGACGAGCTGCATGTTCTTGTCCTCAGCTTGCATCGTTCCTAAAAGGCCAACTCACTTTAAAAGTGAAAAGGGGGGTTTACAAAGATCTTTAAAAGCACAAAGTCGTAAATTCTTCTCCTTGTAAAACTCTAGCAGTTCAGAACTGTTCAAGGTATGAAATTCATGCAATCGCTCTGGAGATTGTGAAAAGTCATCTGGGCCTTCTCCGCAGCCACCTTCATCCGGGAGGCTAGGATAACCTGGATGGACCATCAGCTCCATGGTAACACATCGGGGCTGCAGCGAGGTGCCAATCGGTGACGGTGCAGTGGCACCTGCTCTGATCTCCCTGCGTAAAATTGTGTCCATGCTACATTGCAGGGCATTTTTTAGTCGACTTACAGACATATTTTTTCCCATGGTTGTCAGACCAATGTATGCATCAGGCCACCTGAAAACGTAGAGAGAGAGGGATAATGTTCATGAGTGAATTCATTCATAATGTGGCAGGACCACAGACTACAAAAACATGTGGTCACAGCTTCTGGCTGCAGTGTGGGCTCCCGCGAGTATCGGAGCAAGTGATGTCAGTTGTCATTGCTGTCATCCACACAAAACTGCATGTCTGATCAATGTTCAAAACAGAGTGAGCTGTAAGAGTTTTCAAATGTAATGTTTTCAAAATCGTAAAATGTTAAGGTTGTCCAGGTCTAGTTCACAAGCTGCAAATTCAGCTTACTTGACACCACTGCTCAGCATGGAGTGGATGGTACATGAGATAGCTACACGTTCACTCCCCACCATAAGAGCCAACCAGAACAGGTCATTTAGTCCATCTGTACTTCAGTTATTGGGGGGTTTGATCAATATTGAATTTTGTCCTTCCAGTACTTCCATGTATAATACACTGCAGTCACACTGCAAGAAATTACTAAATGGAGTTTTTTAGATTACAAACAATTGTACAGTACAATGATAATAGAATTAAGTTCATTAAGTAATTATATCAGACCCCCGTGACCCTGTGTTCGGATTCAGCGGGTTGGATAATGGATGGATGGATGGAAGTAATTATCTACACATAAATATAGAATAAAATGAATAGAAAAATCAAATGAACAACTTCTATAATGTTTAATTGAAACTAAACACTTTGGGTCAAACGATATAAACAAGCTGCACAGACAGACTGCTACAGGGGTGACTGAATGCCAGCCTTTACAGATCTACTGTGGTATTTAAGCCTGTGTGGTCATTTCTTTCTTTTCACCATCAAGCATATGCTCTGGCAGGGCAAACAAGCTCTCGGCTCTCTTCAGTTATAAAATTTCTTTGAGTGCATGTGCGCATTTGTGTGTGCATACTTTTAAATAAAGTATCTCAAAAACTACTGAACACAAAATATTTTGCAATTCAATCAGCCTGGTCCCATGACTAAACAGAGCAGACTTCAAAACTCCCATTTAAAAAAAAATTCTATGGCAGTTACAGTTGGGACAGGTCAGACAGTTTTTGGGGCTAAGTACTGGACCAAAACCAATGGTCAGGAAGCAACTAACAAGGCAAACACGGTGCATCTTGTTTGAAGAAGAGAGGTCAATTGTTTCAGAAGTTAATGTTGTAATTAAGTCTTGGTATTCGGGGCAGACATCTCAGTTCTAAAGTGTTTGATCTTTGTAGGGATGTAGTCATCCACCACCTGTACACCACACAAAAAAAAGCATAATTTTCTTATTAAAATTGTCATGTTAAGACGTGAAAATCTGCTTCGATTTTCTCACAGACACTGTGTTAAAATCAATTTTACCTGACATTTTCAACATTGTAGAGAATCAGAATCTGAATTTAAATCGCAAATTTATTATCACCAAACTTCCATTTACATGTAAGCCAAAAAAAAAGTAACTGTCGAACGGTGCTATTTAAAACTTTTAAAAGAAAAGGAGGAAAAAGCCAGATGTGCACTCCCACCTTCTGTGTTTCAGAACACTTGGCATAATAGAAGATACTTTGCACATACTAGTACAGACTTTATAGCGCAGATGAGTAAAATGTATTACTAAGTCATTGGAGTATTCTTTACCTAGTACCATTTAAACTGAACACTATCCCAGAATGTTGTGCAAGTGTTTTATATAGCGACTTACACAATAAATACCATTCCAAACTGCCTTATGGATCTGCTCCTTTGATGATGTAGTGCTATAAGCTTAACATTGTATTCTTTTAATAAACATGCAATGTAATGATCTTTAAATTTACAGCACCGTGAATACTTAAAAACACCACAATTCTTTTTGGGACCTTACATGAAACCAACCTCTTTTTATTTTAGACTAGCTGTGCTGTCTAAAATGGGTTGAAATGTAAGTAATCAATGTAGACTTAATGTTTTTTATTTGATACATGGGTTGTCCATTTGGTCTGGTATTATAGTTACAAACCCGATCAATTTCTCCCTTGGTGGCTTTTTCCGCTTTGGACAGAGCTACCAGATTTTACTGCTTCCTTTCAAAGTCACACATTGAACTGACCTCTCTTACAATCAAAAATGTTTTGCTAGGGTAATGCAGCGGTGGTTGCTACTGCCTTGGCCTGAGTGGCTCTAGCTTAGGTTAAAAAAAAGTTAAAAAAAAAAAGTCTAAATTTCTAGCACCTGTTCAGGTCATGTGAATGAGGTTTATAGCTGTAATGCTAATGACTGATAACTTCATATGGTGGGCAATGGATGGGTGAAAATCATCAAGTCACACGTCAGGTTAAAAAAAAAGTCTCAAAATGACTGACGTGTGACTTGATGATTTTCACCCATCCATTGCCCACCATATGAAGTTATCAGTCATTAGCATTACAGCTATAAACCTCATTCACATGACCTGAACAGGTGCTAGAAATTTGCTACCATGCTGCTGTTGCCATCATATAACATCAGACAGCAAAGCAGGTCGTTAAGACTAATTTTCTTAATTTTAGGCCCTTATTTTGTATGTTATTTTCAATTTTTTTTTACCCTTCTTCTACATTCTGCCTATTTTAAATGTTTCTTCTTAACCCTAGAAACAAGATGGACACACAAATACACCAACTTTTTCCTTTTCTTAAAGTGGACAAACTAATTTCTGTCCATCTGGTGGTTGCTCTCTGTTGAACATATTCAGCATTAATTTTTGCAGCACACCATCTCTAAGAATGTACTTTGTAATGCGTGTAGTAATTAAATACATTACATTTTTCATTCTGACAGATGGCACATCACAAATATTAGCAATGCTTTTTGAATTCCAAATCAAATGACATATAACGTAGGCGTAGCAACTGGATGGACACACAGACACTTGTCCTTTTATTAAGATGGATATACAGCATTTGTCTCCGTGATCTTTATCCCATGCCTCAATCCAACATACTATTTTGCCCCACAGGATGAAACAAGAGTGGAAAGTTGCTTTTTATTTTAACATCCTACCTGATGTCATGTTTTATAAACACCTCCACAGAGTTTAGTGAATCTTTCTCCACTTGCAGGTAAAAGTCTTTAAGGTGGGGCTCAATCCAGCTGCAGTCGTGAAGTCCGAGCTCAATGGGAACTCGTGTGAATTTGATTTGGTGAGATGACAGTACTCGAGCAAAGATGTCTCGCACTTCTGGGAAAGAAATTGGAAAGTGAGGTTTAACCTTTAAGTTTACTAGACAGCAGGTATGTTATTCTAAAAGCTTTATGTTTTGTTTTTTTCTTACAGTTTCTTATTAAAAACATGTATTTGTCATGATCCAAGACTTGTCATCCTGGACTACATTCAGAGGTGACTTGATTGAAAGGTTTAAAATTATGAAATTAAATGAGTACAACAGATGCTAGTAGTTAAGTTTAAAATGAGTTCAACAAGAACACATGGGCAGATGGAAAACTTGTTAAGGGTAAATCTTGCACAAATGTTACAATGTTTTTCCTCACACAGAGAACTATAGACATGTGGAATAATTGACCAAGTACTGTGAAAGACACACATTTAACACCCGACTTGATATTGCATTGGAGGAATTAGGTGGGTAATTAATTGGCAAGGTTTGTTGGACTGAATGGCCTGCTCTTGTCAGTTTTTTTTTTTCTAGTGTTCTAGTTTCAATCTTTGGTCAATTCACCATGATTATTTATTGTTGTGTTCAGCAGTGATAGAAGATAGAACCCAAAAGCAAACCACAGCCAAGAAGCAAAGTGAACACTAGAAGCAGATAGTAAAGCCTGGCACATCCCCACAATCTCTAATTAAGGTAGGGTCTAACTTAAATACAAAGAAAACTAATCCCCCACAATGCGTGGCACTTGGTAAAGATTGTCATTCTATTTCATCTTCTTTAACTGCTTATCCAGGTGAGGGTCACGGTGGCAGCAGGCGGTGCAGGTCAGTCCATATGTTTTCTTGCATTTCATTTTATTATTTACAAGTATATGGCATTGAATGGTAAAAATAGACAACTGCTGCTTACTTGTTAAGGTGCTAAACTGTAACACAAAGCCACCCACTTAATTCTTTTATGTGGTTTCACATTCTAGAAGTGATGACTACTGTGAATTAAAGCCAGTTTTAAGATGAAAGAATCGGTTAAATAAATACAAGTGAGAGTACTATGATGTAGGATTGAGCTTGATGATATTACATCAAGAGCTAGACACTAATCTGATATACTGGATAACAGTGATCTCAAATGACGTCCTAAGGATCAGCACTGTCCACTATCCCCACTTCATACAGCTGCCTTATGCTGCTGATACAAAAGACACTGTATAAAAATTCTGTGTCACTGTTAAAATAGAACTCTTAAGTATGAAAGGCACTACATTAAACTAAACTTTAATTTGAAATAAGACAAAGCCCTGACCTAAATCCTATTAAAATGTTCTGCTAGGTCCTGAAGATGGCTGCTCAAGTAAAGTGCCTTTCAAAACCTTAGAGTTTTATAAAGAGGAGTCTGTCTAGAAAGGTGTCACAGTTTGGTAACTAGTAATAAGATGTGATTGTGTGAAGTTATTGTAGCTAAAGTGTGTGGGGAGTGATCATTTAGGATATTCATTCTATACAGTCATTAAAAGTGGAGGTTCATATAAAATCTTTAATGTCTAAACTAATGACTACGCTAAAAGGTTCATAAACTTCCAAGCTTGATTATATATGTTTTACTATGGAAATCACCCAAATATCTCCATTTCAAAGGAATACACAAATGAGATGGTAAAGCTCAATATGTATACACGCGTGCACACACCCCAACCCTCTCCATAGCTAGGCTCACCTGGAAGCACGTGCACATGCTGATGTCCATCCATGTGATGGGGCAAATGACCAGTCAGTTCCTGGAACAACTCCACTTGGGCTCTTAGTTCCTGTTCCACCTGTAAGAACAAATTAGTCAGTTTTGGGTTTCAACTTGACTTAAAACCAATGCATCACCGTAGGGGTCTGCTCTTGGGTCAGTCTATAAACTAAAAAATCTGAATCATATCTTGTAAATTACAGAGGGTGAGCACAAGAAACCTATTGGTGGTACTTAAGAAAAGTAACTACCCTGCTAAAACCTGCAGGAGAGGAGAAAATCTTCAGTTGTCTAAACTAATGCTGGATATGTTGAGATTTTGTTGGCGACATCCAAGAGAACCCCCTCACACCATTTTATGCAAGGAACTGATAAAATGGACATTTGGACATGCCACAAGCACTCTACTTAACATATAGGGTAGCCCTTTGAAGGAGTGAGAGTGGTTGCAAGTGCACAAAACGGGAACTGTTATACATTATTTTATTGTGCGTCTGTGATTTAACAATAAAATTAAAAATAGTGGTACAAATGAGACATTCAGTTGAAAAAATGTCAAAATCTGTCAGAATGCTGCTTCCAGGCCCACACCCTGCGTGGCTTACTCCATTGTGCATGTCCTGGGTTTTTATGATATTGTACTTTGCTGCTGTGCAAAGCTGTTTGTGACAGTGGACACTATGAAAAGATCTGCAATGCTGGGATGGCCTCCGTGACAGTCCTCACCTTACACAGTTAGACTGACTCCATTATGCTGCACCGTGTGTAACAATACTCTGCGAGAAACGCTTTATACAGTAACAATAGAGGACTTTACAAAGGCGCACAGAGGTAGATTTACTAGCACTTTTCGGTAGTGATCTGGCTGAAAGAGGTACCATACCTTATTATAATGGATGACTTAGGCCAGGTTTATACTTAACGCGACGCATGCTCCAGTGGACACTCCTGCTACGCAAGCGTTGTACTGTTTATACTTGCTGCGTACTTTACGTAAATCTGGAAGACTCCACCAGGTGGCAGTGAGAGATATTATCATGGTGAGAATGGGTTCGGCTTGTGTGCTGTGTTGTGAATTGCCTGGAACACCCATTAAATTCCGATGACACCTTACCACAATATCTCTGAAAAGGATGTTTAGTGATTAAATCCATCAATCCAGGGATGTGTCCATTCCAGCAAGCATTGGGCACGAGGCAGAAACAATCCCTGGATGGGCCATCAGCTCATCGCAAGGTGAATACAAGCACTCACATACAATGGCGTCATTTTATTGTCACCAAGTCTGCCTGTCTTTGGAAGGAAACCGGAGCACACTGTGGAAACCAGCAGGAAAACATGGAAACTCCAGACAGAGAATACCAGCGACGTGACTCCCTGCGAGACAGCAGTGCTGCTGCTCCACCACCGTGTCACCCCAAAGTGTGTAATTATTAACAGTTTTCATTATTTAAATGAAATTACCGATTTATCTGTAAAATGTAACATGCATACTTTAATGCATTTCATCATGAAAGGGATATCAAGCATAAATCTAAAGATTCTAAATGTGCAGAGAGTTGGAATATCATACATTTAATGTGTTCTGTGTGGTGATCTATTGCTGTTTGCTGCTACTGTCAGGTCAGAATGAAGCCCCAGAAAGAAAAAAAATGACGGCACAAAAGATGGTATGTGAGACTTTTAAAATGTATTGTTTCATTACGATCAGGAATATGCGACGCTTGAATATAAAAGCACCACAAATGCATCTGTATATCGGCATTTTGCTTCACCACATCGAACCTTTCACCAAGCATCGAATAACACATAGGATCTGCATAGCGGCTTTCTGTCACGTGTAGATAGTAAACAGAGACTCTGACGTCACATTCCGACTTTTATCACACTGCGCCCCCCGACTTTTTGCTGGTACTGCTACTTGCGCATGTGTCACGTTAATTTCTGAGGACGTGTCAAATGAATGCTGGGAACACGTGGCAGCCATGATGCGTGCACGTACGCGTTCCGAGCATGAAGTATAAACGAGCCCCAACAGTGGAGCTGCAATTAACCCATTAAGGTGCAAAAATCCAGAATGCCTAGTTTATATTACACTTTGGGGTGGTGTTTCATATGAAAAGCACTATATAAAGACATGAGTTTTATTTATGAGCCCCCCTGAGGCATGAGTAAACTAAGAAAAAAAAATATATAAATAAATACTGTCACATCCCCAAGATATGTAGTTTAGCCTGGCATAAGTAGGTGTTCCTTGTGATAGACTGGCTGCCAAGGTAAAGTTCAACTGCCTCCTAAGGAAAAAGCAGCTTCTGAGAACGGTAGGATCTAATTAGTAAGCACACTATGAAAGGCACTGTGTGAGATAATGCAACCATTCTACATGTGATGTAAAATTTTATATATGCATGTTATTCCTTTTGTTAATTAAATAGAAAAATGTGAAATGAAAAGAATTAAAATCTTGTGGTACTGGAGCCTTTCTGTAATAAAAGCTGCAGGCTGTACTGAGAGCCTTGACCAAAATTTCTAAAGTAAATAAAGGACAGTTATTTTAACTCTTTTAGGGCTAATTTTTTTTTTGTTTCTTTTCTCCCAGGGCTGAATATTTTTCCAAAAACTAACATTTTTTAAAAAAGAACACAAAACAATTGTTTAACATATCAAATCAACAATATTTACTTTTGACAAATGTTACTGTCTTGCATGTTGTATGAGCCTGAATTCTCTATGTGTTGTTTTGATGCCTATTTTTCAATTGTCTGTTGCTGCATTTTCTCACATATATTGTTAGTGTGTACTGTAGAGAGACAAGTCACCCATTTGCCATCGTGCCATGCCACTGCCACCAAGTTTTCTGCCTGCATGAAAACCGTATTGTCACCTCTTTTCATCTTCTGAAACTTTATGAACTTTATGTATGGCATTATAGCCTGGCTCACCCCATGGGATTTGCTTCTGTTTATTACAGAAGTGAATAAAACTTTGCAGCAGCACGTACCTAAGCCACCCGGGGACAAAACATGTTTGGACCAATGCTCCCTGAAGTTATCTCACCAGTTCTGTCCCATCTCTATTTGTAATGCCACAGCGCGCTTCATCTCGTCTTTCGTTGTGGGTTTCCACTTTGAATAACGAGAATGCGATGCAAAGGCAGCCCGCGATTCAAAAAAAATCTCTGCCTACCTGTTTGTCTCGTCTGACAGTAGCTGAAAAGCAGCATCAGGAGAGAGCAGCCTGAAGTACAGTAGCTGGTGATCTGTCGTGTCCAAAAGCAAGCCATGCCGTCTTGTAAACTCCGGTAGCCATATCGGCTCTCAACGGATCAATGTATGTGTATTTATCCCATGCGAACCTTGCCGTACATGCATCGGCTGTGCGAAGGCACTCAACTGGCAGCAGATCCGCTCGCGCGGCATCGGCTGGTGTCTGATCAGCTGATGCCTGCTTCTAACTCTCTTGCTCGATCTCCTGATCACTGCCAATAAAGTCCGATTCTGAAAAATCAAGAGTCCGACTCCGCGGTAATGCGCAAAACAACGTCTGCCAAGTGTTTTCTTTTCTGCACTTGCTTCGCTGCCTTTTCACATGTCGGTGCCATCTTGCCATTGTTTACATTTCGCAACTCACGCACACGCAATGTTTATTTGCCGAGTCAACGAGTCTAGCATTCCTCCAACCACAGAGGGAATGCCTGTGACGTGACAGTGAGATTTGTCGCCATTAACAGCTGATTGTCGCCCTTTATCCCTGGATGTCGACTTTTGTCGACATTCGCCTTCAACCCCTCCTGTCGACAAAAGTCGACATCCGCCCTAAAAGAGTTAATTAAGCCAATTCCATAACGACACGTATTAATTGTATGGATTCCCCATTGTACAAATCAGCACTGTAAAGAAAGGAGGTGAAAATAAATAAGATAGTTACCTCTGACATGTTTAGCTGCATCTCCTGTAACATCTTCCTGAATCCCATTTTGCCATGAAAGAACCCATCCTGGTTAAGAAGTGAGGACCCCTTCTGGAGCTTTTCACAAATGGGGAGGCCCTCAGATAGATTGGCATGGAGTCCAATGGGAATGTTATGCCTGCATGCAAAAGTAAGATATGTCAGTGATTAAGGTCATGTCACAATTTGCAACTTTTTCAGCAATTGTCAATCATAGCATTCATTTATGTAATTCTAGCGAGTCAGTGAGAGTTGACTGCTCTCTCTGGGAGCTAGTCATGTAATGCGACATACCCAGCAATCCTTTCCATTCACTACACAACTTCCTCTGACAAAATTGATTTTGTCTTTAGTTGGAGGGGCGAGCTCTGTGTGCACGAGTTCTGACAACCACTGAATGCTCATCTGAAAGTTCAGTCCAAGGCGGCAATGATAAATGTGGGTGTCATGGACATCAAAAACAGAACAGAAGCTGTCTGATGTCTTGTATATTATGTACCACAACAGAATAGAAATAAGAAAGACTGCAGCTAAACTTGCTGTACGGTTAACCATTTGTACAGCTCCGGCTCCATTTGTCAACACAATATTGGCAATCACAAAAAGGAGTGACCTTTACTGTGCATGAATGTCAGCACGTAATTAATATGTGTGACATGCTGTGTGTATGAATTGACACGGCCCACTGACAAGATCAACAACTAGGCACTCCACCATCATCCCAGCATTCCATCACGTACTTTCCGTGTTCATGTGAGGTTTTTTCATGCACTTTGATTTTTCCACCCACATGGTGTATAAGTGAATGTGCTCTACACAGCCAGGTTTGGGTAAGGCTCAGTGATGCCACAAGAAACTCTGACATCCTGAACTGGAATAATTGGCATTAGAATACATGCATAACTTGCAACAAGGAACTGACTTCCCATCCAGAAACAGTTATGGTATTTGGCCCAGTGCTTTCTGGCAGACTCTGTCCCCTCTGCAATTCTGAGCTTGATAAAAACAGTTTTAAGAATGTCATGTTATGAATGAGTCGTGGTGATGGTCATTTCTTCTCTTCTGCTACCCTGAGAACATAAACATTGACATAGAAGAGTCCTCACAGACAGTGGGAATATCACATGACTGAGTCTTAAGGAAAAATCTTTCGTTGATTAGCAAGTCAACAACAGCACAAGGCAACTCTGACTCAGTAACTTAACCAATCCTCACTGTTACACGCCTCTCACAGACAAATACTTGCACACTCCTGTATACCATAGCAACTGCACAGCCTCACTACACAGGATCAGAGCACTGGGAAAAACAAACAGGCGCTTGTAAGGAACCATTAATTCAAATGCATCCACCCTCTTCAGAGAGCTCACTGACAGAAATATTTACATTTCTAAATACGCAATATGGAAAAAATGACTGAGGGTCAAACTGTAGAAAAATAAATATGATGGCAGGGTGTAAAAACAAATGAACAAAATGTCATTATTTCCATTCATTTCTTTAATTCTTGTCAAACTGGGTAAGTGTATTGAAATTTAAATTATGTACATGTGATTATTTACATGAATTGTGTGGTTTAATTCTCATGGTACTATGATCCCTTGCTGTTTTGTGGTAGTGGTGGCTGTGAAAAATGCTATATCTGACAATGACAAACAGACAGACGCACCACAACAGTGTTGATTTACAGATCCAAGTCCCACAAAAATCAATAAATAAAATGGGAAAAAAATTAACAATAAATAGAATTAGTCAAATTATAAGATTGAGCTGGGTGGCACAGTGACGCCATATTAGCATGGCTACCTTGCGGCCCAAGGTCCCTCCTATCTGTGTGGAGTTTGCACATTCTCCCCGTGTCCACGTGGGTTTCCTCCCACAGGAGACGAAAAGCTGGCTTGGAGGACTGTCAACACTAAAAGTGTGTTCCCCTGGTATGGACTGGCATCCTGTCCAGGGGATTGTTCCTGCCTTGTTTCCTATTCTCGTTGGGATAGGCTCCAGCCCCCTGCAACCCCAACCAGAATTAAGCAGGCTTAACAAAGGTATGGTATATAAGGTGGAGCCGCAATGCTTTCTATAAATTCATAGCTTCATGCAGGAGAAGACAAATATGGATGCCTTTCCTTTTTATGGTGGCCTTTTTCATTCAAAAACTATAGTTTGTTTGTTTTGTTTTTTTTTTTTTAGATTTGAAGTTTATTTCCTAATTATTAAAAACTGTGTATGTATTGTGAACGAGTTACAAGGTGAGGTCCAGCTAATTCTATTCTTCACTCATATTAAGCTATTAAAAAGGCAAATGTTAGGTGATACTATAAAGCCTGTTATTTATATTTCAAAGGACGTGGGATGTTACGCCTAGACTATATAATGCACTAGTGAGACCACATCTGGAATATTGTGTGTACCTTATTCTGGTCACCATACTACATTAAAGACATAACAGCAGTTGTGGATGTGTAAAACGAGAGCAACCAAATGCATCCCTGAACTTAAGAACATGGCCTTCTGCGGCCAGAGAATTAAACCTGTTTAGTCTTGAGCACAGGAGACTGTGTGGGGACCTAATCCATGTCTTCAAAATTCTAAAAGGCATTGATGTAGTAGATCCAGCTGATTTTTTTTCACCTGAACAGTGATTCATGTAGTCAACAACAAGGAGTAGTGTATTTAGGACTGAAGCCAAGAAGCAGTTCTTGAAGCAAGGAGTTGTTGGAATCTGAACAAACTATCAAGACTTGGATTAGGCAGAAACCTTGACAACCTTTAAGAAGGATCTGGATGAGACTCTGGCAGAGCTATGCTGTTAGCTAAACAAAAAGCCTGATGGACTACGTGATCTTGCCTCATTTGTCAGATGTCTTATATTTCTATGTTCCTGATGACACTAGCAATTTCCTTAGTGAAGTGCTAGGGTGAGCTTCCTTGATAACTTCTAAATGGAAACATGAACATAAAATCAATCTACAAATTATTGATACGTCTCCTGGATTTCTGACTTTTTTTTATATAGCACCTTCTGTAGTGACCATCACATCAAGGCAGTTTTAACTATTAAGCATTAAAAAAGTGTTTCCTGATTTAAAAAACACAAGCACTTTCAGATTAGGGGAATTAATTGCCCAACACTGCCATGAAGCCATACTAGATCTGCACATATCCTGAATCACTTTCAGTACACCAGAGTATAAATAAATGTTGTTCCATACTGCAGTGGAAAATTAGTAATGATAGAATCACAACACACACACTTGCAGATAATTAATACTTTGTCTTTGCCATCTCCCCTAGGTGCAATTCCCCTGTGAGGTCTTGGTTTTTCAAAAATTAAATTATTAAACTTGTTGTGTAAAAGCAATGACAGAAAAAGCCATCCACCACCAGGTGACTCACCTTTTCGCCAGTTCTGCAGCATCTTTTGCAAAGGCAGCATTTACTAGCAGAGATACATTGGATATGGCCCCCTGCAAGAAGCAGTCTACGATGCCACGATTCCTCCTTGGGCAATAGCCAAAGTCATCTCCTGTCACCACCAGCTGCACTTGGGAATGGGGCATTATCAGCAACCACAGCTGAGAAATGATGGAGAAGGAAGAGGAGAAAATGAGTCAAGCAGTCTCGAGTATGGCACCTTTTTACAGTAAAATTTACAGTGCAATTAAAGACACAAATACTTTAGTGCATGATGCTGAAACAGATGGATATGATACTTTATATGATACAGATATAAATACTGTATATATGAAAAGTGGTATATAGTAGATAGGAAAGACATTTTATAAAAGATAATAGACAGATAGAGGACTATATAATAAAGACAGACATTGGAAAGGCACATTATAAGAAAGACATTACCATTTGTGTATGCAAAAAAGAAATGAATCTCACAAGTCACTCAATAAAATCCAAACTGTGGATGTATAAATGTAATACATCATGTAGAAAAAAAATCCCCTTTCAAATATACTGAAAGCTTTTTTTGTCTTTAATATGATGATGCTAATAATGCAATATGTTACTTGCAGGAAGAAAATTTGAAGGGAAAAGACCACAAAGAGGCAGCCTTTCTATCACACTTTAGATTCATCGGCCCAATGTACTTCTGTAAGTAACACCATTTTTGAGGAAAGAAGCTGAATGATGTTCAGCTTGTGTGCAGTTGTTTTTGAGTTTTATTATTGTATAATAATACATATTGTATACAGCTTAAATGAAATTATCCCATGATTTTTAGGAAATGCATTTAAAGTTAAGGAAGCAGAGCATTCCAGACAATAGCATGAAATAAGAAAATGGAATGTAGCTCCTTACCCCCAGTAATGCCATCCTAAATTAACACTTTTAATGTTTAGTTGTTTTTATTTACAGCCAGTGGCAGCAACCAGATTTTTTTATTAAAAATGTAACTAGAAACACCTATTTATTTCAATTTTGTGTGTGTTGATTAGTACTTAATTTGGCGTTTATAACGATTTCACCAAATCTGTATTCTTGTGTATGAAGATAAGTGATTCATTCAAAATTGAGTGTAAGGGGTTTGGATGGATGCCCCCTGCAGTCGACAAGTGCCCCATACAGGACATGTTCCTGCCTTGCTCTTGCTGCCGTCCAAATTTGCTCCAGAGTACCTCAAGACCCTGAACAGATTCAAAGTAATGGATGGATATACAGCCTACACAAGTGGGGATTGCCTCCTAGTTTTTAAAGTGGTTTAATTTTAAAAATAATGCACAATGACCAGTTTTTAAACTGCTTTTTCTATAAAACCATATAAATAAATGGGTGTAAAAATGCCACCCTTATGTGATTTTATTGTATATTGGTGTAATACAGCAATGCCAGGGATAATGGATACGGTGAATTGAGATAATCCTACTATTAACTTTTCAAACTCGTTTATTCAGCCATTGGATCGGGGGAGGGTGGCGCCTATCCCGGGGTTGAGTAAATAAAGATTAAATTACTAGAAATCAAACGTGAAGAATTAACAGCTAAAAGCTCGCTAATACAAGCTGAAGCATTGCGAAGATGACGCCGTCCCTTCGCTAAAAGCATCGGCGGAGCGGTGGTCTCTGGTCGCGCAGCTGTCACCGGCTGACTGTACCGCACGTCGGCTTGTTTCAATGGCTCGCGGTTTGAAGGCCCCGATGCCTTGAGGTCGTCGCTCTTTATTTAACGGACGCAGTTTCGAGTCCGCTGGATCTCCTTTGAACTGCGTTATTCTGCAGCAGAATTAAAAATAAGCCGGTAAAGTTCAGTCGACTTGCAGAGGAAGACGCGCATTTAAAGTAGAGTTTCGGAATGAAAGAAAAAAAAAATGCACCGGACCGGAGATGGTGGAGTCGCTTGTGCGCGGGGTCATTTCAGAAGTGATCCCTCTTACCTACGCGACATGCCACCACTATAACCAAATTAAGGAAGGCGGGATTACACTTCACTTACCCATTATGGCTTAGCGTTGAGCTTCTTAAAAGCCGTTGAACATTCTAAACTTTAGAATCTAAAGTGTGCTGGGTAAAGTGAGTGCAGGATTTCCGAAAGCAAGCAAGCTGCGCATGTGCACAACTGCGAGGTCTTTCCGGTAAAAGCGCCCTCTAGTGGCATTGTGAAGGATATTCGTGACGATAAACGGTATACAGTATTACAATCTTAATTTTCCATCCATCCGCTCATTTTCTAAACCCCTTTATCCAGAACTGGATCCTATCCTGGCAAACCGGGCGCAAGACAGGAAAACTATTTGGACGTGGCGCCAGTCTATAGCAGGGTGAACACACATACAAATAACAGCGGAAACCCACGCGTAAAGAGGGAGCGCCCAATCTTAATTTTACATAGAAATATCCATAACCCTACATCTTGCCTGAAGAAGGGGCCTGAGTTGCCTCGAAAGCTTGCATATTGTAATCTTTCTAGTTAGCCAATAAAAGGTGTCATTTTGCTTGGCTTTTCTCTACATTCATAATGGCTAACACGGTACAACACCCTAGTACTACCTACATATCAATAAATATACAACTTTCCATAAATGTCTACTATAGGGTATGTATTTGTCTATCTTATAGCGCCTTTCATAATATCCATCAGTCTGTTCAAGAGATGTAACAAGCGTTTTATCATTTCAAATTAAATAAAGCTAAATGCATGACAGGTATACAGAGAAGAGGAAGAGAAAAAACACAATTCATATGAGTGACACAGATGTTGTCTTCAGGACCCCAAAAACTGAGGTAATCTACCTGACAGTGTTAGAGATATATTAATCTTGTGATTGAAATCATATCATATTAATCTTGTGATTGAAATCAAAGACGAAAACCTATCCTTACTTGTGAGATACCAATCTACCATGCATCCTTTTTGAGTCCTGGAATGGAGGAGCTCGGTAATCTATCAAACAATACTAGAAATGCCATAATAATCCTGTGATTTAAATCAATGCCAAAAAACAATGGTTTAGCTTATCTTTGCGCGTTACGTACCACCTAACCATTTATCCATTCGTTTCGACTCCTATAGTGAATAGGGGCAGTGTCGGAAGAGATTGGGCAAATTGCGAGTAAGCATCACTGGAAACAGAATATTAGAAGCAAATCCAGGAAAGACCAAACTGAGGTTAATACAAAACGTATAGTGGGAAAGGTTTTCACTGTCCAAATTTTTCTTCTTCATTCTTAATAAAAAGTAATTTTACATTAAAAAATATAATTATCTTAAACATAATGGCAGTATAACAAATGTATAACTTTAGATCAAAACCAGTATATTGTAATGTGCTCTCAATCTCGTCTTGCAGTCACCTACCTTTTGTTCAGAGTGAGACTTTCAGCTAATAGTTGAGGAATGATTTCAAGGTCTTATTATGGTATTGCTGCAAATACGAGATACTTGTAAGTAACTCGTTACTGCTACTGTGCCTAACCAGTGAATCACTTCGAGTTGAGTCTCCATCCGTACTCTATCTTGAAGCCATGTCAGCAGTTAGTCAAGGCGCCACGGTAGAATCCCAGTGAGGAGAAAGACCAAAAGAAAAGTAAAACAGGGTGTCAAAAATGGAACCGTCATGTGTACCTGATATTTTGAAAATTAAAATACAGCACTACAAAAGAAGAACATCGGTTATCTTTCCATGTTCTCTACGGTCTTTTACATTCTAAAATAGTGCCGTGAGCATCGACGATCTTCCCGAATATTGTTAATATTGTGGCGAGCACACGGAATTCAGCCTTCTAGGTCCGGATCTCTGTCACTCGCGGTTAAGGAATATGAGAGTCGAAGAGTAAACCGACACCGCGTTCACCGTGTATCACCAATACAGAGAGGCTCAAGCGGATATGACAGGCGGGCAAACAGCGTCAGCCCAGTTGTCACACATGGGTGTGTTCGCTCTCACTGAATTCGCGCTTGAGCTTCAGGGCTGAAGGTTACCTGACGAAACAGCGTCACATCACCATACATGCGGGATGATCACGGGATCTGGACTTTTAAGTCGAAGCAGACTGACCTGCTATTCAAAATGTAAGTATGCACGTGTTAACGAGCGACATTTCTCTTAATGATTCTGTCTAGCGAGGAAGTCCGAATATGTAGAGCCCAAAGTATATTCTTGCACCGTGTGAGTGACACCTGCCCCTCTATCTGAAGAGTACCTTTAGTTGGGTATCTATGTAGATGATTAAGGCGTCAACTCAGCTACGAAGGAGTGTTTGTACGAGCAAGACAAAACGTTTTATACGAGTGGCACAGAAAATCGGAGCCAACAGTGTGTTCGTTTTATTGACGATTATGATGAAAAAGATTCATTGATTTCTCTTAATAGGTCAGCGTCAAACCGTTTCATCGACTCTCCTGCCTATTTTTGCCGACCGTTTTTTCAGTCCACCTGCCAATGGATGTTCGGGTTTGTCGATCTCGGCATCATGCACAATGTAAATATTGTAAACGTTTACGGAGATTTGACAGTGAAAACCCTGACAAATCAATTGCACAATATGAAATGTGGAACTTCGATGGGGCGGTCAATAAGTAATTGCTTGTCATTTCAGAGCCCAAGTATACGAGTCTTCCGAAAATAAACAAATAAATAAATTGAACATTTGACAATAATAGAATCGCAATTCCGAAACCTACTCATGATCAAGGGGCAGTGAATTTTAATGTAACTTGGTTTACAAGTCAAAGCCACTAATTCTTTAGGGAATTTAATTTTATACGTGTTTATCCAAATGTTGCTATCTTTATTCATCTTCAAGATGCTGATTGCCAGTCTGCCACAGAAACGTACCTGGCATAATATAATTAGCTGGCTGTTTTAAAGAAACACTGGGCTATATGTTACGCAATATTCAAAAAACGTGGTGAATGCGTATTGTGCATTCACATGAAAGGCGCTGTATACGAATATACTACAACCCACATGCCCAAAAATACATCACGAGATAAATCTAGCAGCAAGGTTCCGTGCTGGCAAAATCCTAACAAATACACTCGCATACGCGCATTTACAATTTCGAGTCACCATTCGATATAACTGCATTTTTTAAGCTGTGTAAGAAAGAAAAGCGTGCTGGCCAACTCCTTCTTATTCCGAGTTCAAGTTAACCGCGTGTCACACTTGACGGGACGCATCTGTTTGGTGCCCTCACCCGTGTGTAACACGGCCCGAAAGCTGCACGCCATTGGCCAAGTGTGGGACGAAGTGGAAACAAAGGGAACCAATCAACAGTTACGACGTGGAGCGAGACTCACCGGAAGAGCGGCTCGCTGCGTGACCAACACGGAAACGGTACAGCCAGTTATATTTAAGAGCATGTTCACTAATCCCCGCCTCGTCATCCAAGCTGAACAAATCGGAATATAGAATGCGTAACGGTAACATAGCTGTCAGGCTGTGATTGGCTGAGAGGATGTAGATGTGGAAAAAGGGTGTTAAAAATAAGAGAAGAGTGTGCGGCTCGCTTGAAAAGTGCAATGAACGATGAAGCTTCACCCGGTTCTTGCGGAGCTTTGGTTGTTTAAGCGGTTAATTCTGTTTGTGTTCTGTGTCATTGTGCAGAGCGAGGCCAGCGGAGAATTAAGTTATGTGACGTGCGGCTCCTTGGTGAAGCTGCTGAATACCCGACACAATGTGAGACTGCACTCCCACGACGTCAAGTACGGTTCAGGTCAGTGGAGAAATGAATATCAAGAAAGAGCTTTTGAGCTCCTTGGAATTGTGGCAAGAGTATGTAACGTAACCCGAATTAACACCGTACCGGGCGGTTATTTAGTTTTGAAATAATAATAATAATAGAAACATCAGCATATCCGGGGACTGTTTGTTAGAAGCAGTCGTGCATGTGTACAGAATGAAAGGACGACGGAGGATTGTATGGCATGGTCTCCGCTGTCATCTTGACCCCTTGATACTTACAGTTTAAGCCCGGGTGATTTTAATCACACGTTACTTAATTACACGTTGTTGTATTTTATCTTGCTATCCATCATTTGTACAGGGCTTTTAGTTGGCAATGATACATATTGGCATTCTAGCCTATTTTGAGGGTGTTGTGCATCATTTTTGTTAAAAAAAAAATAATCGAAGTATTCAATCCCTTAGTCTTTTTTACGATATCATAAAATATTGTTTATTTGAAATATACAGTCACTAAGTGAATTTCCCCTTGGGATTAATAAAGTATCTATCTATCTATCTATCTATCTATCTATCTATCTATCTATCTAAATTACTGAAAACGCGATGCTAATACTAGGGAGGGCCTTCTTTTGCCCTTAAAACAACCACAGTTCTTTGTGGCAAGGGCTCCACAACAAGTTGGAAAAATTCCTTTGAGTTTCAGGGCCATGTTGACATGATTGCATCGTGCAATTTCTGTAGATTTGTCAGTTGCATACTCACGATGGGATGCTCTGTTGGATTCAAATCCTCATTGTCATGTTCATGAAACCAGTGAGATGACTTGTGCTTGGTGACATGGTGCCCTATCATGCTTGAATAGGCACTGGAAGATGAATAAATTGTGTCCATGGTCAGCAATAGTAATAAAATTGGCTGTAGCATTCAAGCAATGATAGATTGGTTGTAACATTACAAAGTGTGTGGACAAAGCATTCCCCACACCATTACAACACCACCCCAACCAGCCCGAAATGCTGGGAGAAGACAGTTTAAGTGCATGGAGTCATACTGTTGGCACAGTGGCACTCTGTTTGTGTGCCTCAGCAGAATTTGAGATTTATAAGACCAGGATGTTTTTCCAGTCATCAGCAGTCCAGTTTTAGTGAACCTGTACAACTGCAGCCGCATATTTCTCATCCTGATGTACATGAGTGGAACCTCATGTAGTCCTGTGCTGTTGTAGCCCATGTGTGTCAAGGTTCGACATGTGGTGTATTCGGAGATGCTCTTCTGCTCACCATGCAGAGTGGTTATCTGAACCTTTCTGTCAATTTAAAACAATCTGGCTATTATCTCCTCACCACTCTGTTTCCATCCATCCTCAGAACTTCTGTTCACTAGATGTGTTTTGTTTTTTGTACCAATCTGAATAAACTTCAGAGACTGTTGTGTGTGAAAATCCCAGTAGATTAGCAGTTACAGAAATACTCAGACCAGCTGGCTGGCTCCAACAATCCTGCCACAGTCTTGGAGGTCACATTACTCCTCCCATCCTAGTGTTTGATTTAAACATTAACTGAAGTTGCTGACCTATGTTTGAATGATTTTATGCATTGTGCTACTGCCACATGGTTGGTTGGTTATATAATTTATGGATAAGCAGTTGCACAGGTGTTCCTCAGTGAGTGTGTGTATATTTGCTTTACAAAAAAAAGTCTTTAATGTCTCAGTAGAAGCTTATCCTTCCAAACCATTTCTAATATTCCTCATGTTCTGTTTAAATATTCATTCCTTTTATTGTGACACACCAGGCCTAGTTGCACCCTGATATTTTCAGAAGCCATAGATGTAGCTGAAGGTTGTCCATTGAGTTCAGATAAAGTGCACTTGGCCTTGGGAAGAGCCCAGGTGGGTTAGTGAAGGTTCTGAATGGGAGAGAGAAAAAAAATCAAGGCAACACATTAAATCTGGGATAAGATTATTGAAAAGGACCAATCTGGGGAAGGGGGAGTAGAAAATGAATGACCCTCCCAATCAAACAAAGTGGCCAAGAGAAAATGAAGGAAAGTGTGGTAACACTGAGCATTCTTCACAACTACATATCTGAGTGAGAAGTGAAAGGTAACTAAGAGGTGTATGGTAATAATTAAAAATAAAATTATATCACTGTGACTAAAATTGGAAAATAATGCATCCATATCTGCTGGTCAGGTGCTAAAATTCTAGGCCTTACATAACATTGGTAAAATAAATTACATTTTTAGAATGTGAGATTGATTCAGATCTCGGTTCTATTTAGCCAGATAGACAAATGAGAAACTCTGAAACCACAATGTGTTGGATAACATCACAATAGGCCTTATAAGTGGTCTATGTGGTAGAAGCATGGGGGCACTTGAGTTGCATCCCAGTTGTGCATGAGGAAGGTCTGGAAGGCTTGTGAATGCATCAAATAATGGAGAAATTCTTAACGAAAGCATGATCCAGTTTGTTTGGAAACCATTTACTTGGGCAATGGTGTATCTTTTAATACAGGGATCATCTTCACTTGTGGTCCTGGAGGGCCGCAGTGGCTACAGGTTTTTATTCCAACCAGTTTTCTACTTTGAAGACAGTCCATTCTGATAATGAGATTTTGTTTTCAAGTATATATCCTTAGTTTTTCATTCATCCAAGACAAATTTTAATCACATTGTAGAGCAGCGATCCTAACTCCAAGTTCTGCAGGGCTGTAGTGACTGCAGGTTTTCACTTAAACCACTTTCTTAATTAGAATTAATATATTTGCTGCTAAAGCAATATTTTTTTGGAGTTAATTTTACTTCAGGTCCATAAAACAAATGGGTAGTGTTCTCAGAAGTGGAAACTCTACAGTGTAATTAAAATTTTGTTATGGATGAATGAAAGCATTAACAATCCATATAGTCAAAAGCAAAGTTTTGTTTTCAGCAAGAACTGTCTTCTAATTGGTTGGAGAGAAAACCTGCAGCCCTCCCAAGACCATGAGTGAAGATCCCTGTTTTAACAAAACAACTCAAGTTGGAGTAGTTCAGTAGTAAAAATAAGTAAATAGGTATACTGTACCATCTTGGGCAAAGCCATCAATTCAGTCCTGTCGATAGCATTAAGTAATAATTGAAAGTTTTCAACAGTAGCTTTCCTCATTAAATATGGGAGAGCTTCAGCTGTTTTGCAAAGAGGGGGGAAAAAAGTATAATTGTGATGTCTACATGGAATTTAGTAGAGACTTATCCCAAACAGGAATTCTCCTCAAAAATACCTCCATTTAATGTTTAACACTTAAGGGTTAAGTCATTTTTTTGTTTATTTCTTTAACAATAATATGGAAGGATTTATTTTTGGTTTGATAAATGACCCTATATTCCAAAGTAAATACAGGAGGCAGTGACAGTTTAGAAATTGAGAGTAAGTGACAGACTTCATTGTTTTAAGAGTTCAAGCTGTGTCACCTGTGCAAGAAAACAGATGCCTCGCATTACTGCAGATGGCCTCCTCTCGCAGGCAGCTTTGTCACCTGCAGAAAATGTCTGTCACAACTTGAGTCTCAATTCCCTGAAGCTTGATATCTGTATCACATGTTTGCACAGGAACATAATAGCAGTCCTCTGAAGTCAATCTTCAGTCTTCTTTCTTTAAAGGGGGTCAATAGAAGTAACTCTAAAATAAAAAGCCACTTTACAGAAGAACAGTACTGGTCATCGCCTTCTTAATGTAGGGCATGTTATCATTCATTCATTAATGAAAGGTTTGCATTAAGGCAGATTTTATCATATGTATTACTATTGTTCAGGCACATTATTTTATAAAGTGGATACAGTTGAATCAGTTTGCTGATTTTTTTTTTTTTTTTTTTTACTGCATACAACAAGGGAACGATAACATGCATGTTTTGGCACTTGTGTGGGGACAAAAAGAAGCTTATCTTAGCTTATTTTGTACTTTTTCCACAGTGTCAGAGGTGTGTAAAAAAAAAAAAAATTTCTTAAGCTCCACGGTATGAATCCTGATTTTGTTTTATGTCAGGACATCAGCATGTATATACAGTAGACCCCCTGTGAAGTCGCGGTTCAGAGTTTGTGGCTTCAGTCATTCACGGATTTTTCCTTAGAACCTAACTAATAATCGTTAGCAGAAACCGCAAATATCCTCCCCAATTTTTATGGCTTTTTTTATGGCAAATCTGTACTGTAGAGAGAACAGGAAGTAGCTGTAAAGAAAACTGCGACTTGGGATGGTGAAAGTAGCCAGTAGAATTTGAAACTGCAACTCCCAGCAGTCCCTGCAGTGGCTCTGATTGGTCTTCTGCTGAGGGTGCTGGGGCTGTTGAGGTCAAAGGATGTCAGTGCAGCTTTTAAAAAGGGGGCCGGTGACCAAAAAAAAAGTTTTTGTCATTTGTGTTTCAAGTTCCTGTCTGTCTGTCTTCTGTTGGGTTACCTGTACTTACTCATTTTGTCCTGGATCGTTTTGTGCGTCTGGATTGTCTGCCTGTGTACATGAGGACTGTAAGTGGATTCATGGCCATCCTGCAAAGAAAGGAGCGCTCTTGAACCTGTCCATCCATCTTCACCATTTCAGGAACTACTGCTAGGACTATCTGTACATTCCCATTCAATGTGCGGATCTCTGGACTATCAATTTTCATCATTATATTTCATCCATTGCCGTTTTTCATGAACTTTTTCATGATTTACTGTGTGTGTTATGTTTGTGCTTTGTTGTATTTAATGTGTAATCGACGTAAGGGGAACAAGGGTGGTATCATTGTTATTTCATTTGTTTTCATTACATTCTTTATTTGCTGTTTGATTACTGGTTTGCTTTGTTTTTGTCTCTGTTTGTGTCGGGTCAAGGCTGGAATCTCCACCCTAAAAATAACTAAATCACCGTCTTCTCTCGATTGTGGCTTCTCATACGACCTTATGCTTACTTAAAAGCCTGAACGTACCTGTCCTTTTTGGCTGATTGCTTTGTTTCTCTCTCCTTCCCCAGACATTCTCTGCTACTGTTGGGGGTTGTGTTCCCCTATGATGTTTGTCTATTGCTTAATCGTTAACTAACTGCATGCTGAGCAACTTTTACTTCTGAAAGAGACATGTTTGTTTGAAGTGTTTGAATAAAGTTCCTGTCTCTATAATCTCCTGTGTTTGTGTGCAATTCTGTGACCCAAGTTGCACTAAGACTATGGCGCTTACCTCTGTGTGCTTTCGTGCAGCCAGTTTAAGCACAGTTGGCTCAGTGATTTACATCCATGGCGTCAGTTGCAATTTGTACATATTTTTCCAGTAGTTTTTTAAATAGTTTTTACAGTTCATTAGCAGTGTGTAAAATGCTCAGTGTTACAGTAATTGTGATGCGCTTTGCATTAAAAAAAATGTGTTCCATTAAAATGTAACTTTTTCTTTGTTAATTGTGACAGTTAATTAAAGTGCAGCAAAAAGTATTTGGCGTCCAGGATGCATTAACCCCCAAATATGTGGCAGTTTAACGGTTAAAGCCCCAAGATGCTGCCAAAACGAGTTGCACCGCTTGCATGAATTGCAGTACATAAAGCGGTAACATCAGTATTTTACATTCTAGCACTGCGAGAGACATAGCAGTACAGTATTACAGGTTTACCTTTACACTCTTTATTTTTAGGTATTATAGTAAGCTGAGTTTGAAATTAAATTAGTGTTTTGGGGGCATATTTAGGGTTTAAACTATGAAAATAGGTATTTTTTTTAACCACGTCCAAAATTTGCGGTTTTTTACAATTCGCAGGTGGTCTTGGAATGTAACCCCGTGAATTTTGAGGGTGTACTGTAATATGTGTATATACATGTGTATAATGTTGGTGGTGTGGCCTACTGTTTCATTCTTGTTATGCACATTCAAATTTAATCAAATCCTTTAATCCAAAGCAACATACTTCTCTTGGGTGTCTCTATAAGAGGGCCAATCACTTCTGCACTCTTGCATTTGGAGGGTCTCTGTAGTTCTAGGTTTTCTAGGTTTTCATTTCAGCTAATTATTGTTCTTATATCAATTTAATATGCTGGTGCTTCACTGGTTATTTCTTTATCTAATGTTAATGCAAAATTTCCCATTACTGATAAATTTTATTCACTTTTTATAGGAATTTAAAAAATTGACTATTTTTCATGATCAAGTAGAAGTAGCATTGCTATATATTCATTTATCTATAGCATTTATTTGGCATTTGAATCTGTGTCTGCTTTGATAGAGTTCACTGTTGGGCTATAATTAAGGGGGCAAATTCTGTACAAAAAAAAAAAAAGCAAATTGTGTAAACTAAAACAATGTTACATTGTTATCTGTATATTAAAATGACTCAAATGCAAAACACCATCTTTATGACTACAAGATGAGGGTGGAAAAAGCCAGCAAATCAAAGAAGTTGTTTAATGAGAGGTGATAATCGTTAATTGTATCAAAGGCCGACAGCTAATGTATAGAGTTAAAATAACTTGAGTGATCTTAAGCCAAGCATGGCTTAACTTGGCGATACTCAAGTTCATTCGTGGGGCTCTCTGTGGCCTCTGGGTTTCATCCCAGACAAGTTCTGCTTTTAATTGGGCCCTGACCTTCATTAAACAAGTTGTTTGTTTGTTTAGTTAATTATTTTCACCTTCATAACTCTATTCCTAGTTATTGCTTCTTTGATTTCCTTTGCCATGAATAAATAAAACAGTTGAATCACAGGCTGTGCCAAATAGTGCCCAGCTCAGTACAACAGAAAGGCTAGTTTGGCAATTCATGGGGCAAAAAAGCCTTTTTCACTAACCCTGAATTGAATAGCATGGGTTTGAAAATGGATAGTTGGCTAAATTGTCATGGGTAAACAATAACGGCAAATTCTGAAGGATATTGGCCTCAAGATTGGATCAGAACATTGGTGTTCAAAGTGGTCACTTAAAGATACTGACAACACCAGGAAGAATGATCATTTGAGATTGTGAGCCATGGAACGCTTGAAGCAATACTTCATATTCATATAAAAATTGAAGTGCATTTTTACTAGAAACTCAAAACAGTGGAAAGAGTTTGAAGATGTTATTTTATATATGAAAACTTGAGACTAGTTAGCCTTCATTTTTTTCCCAGTAGGATTTATGTGTAGGTTTTGTAAAAGAGCATGAGTAAAGTGTAATTCTAAAAAAAAAACTTTGTGAAATTTATATTGTTTGTTCAGGTAGAGTAACTGTCCAAGATAAAATTTTGTAATTGTTCCTTGGAAAAATGTGCTGTCTAAATGGACTGTGTGAATTTTTTTCAAATTTTACACTGTAATGAATAGTTACTTTTTTTTTTTTTTTTGTTTCATATGTACCTGCTGAATTTTGTAAGGCTATTTAATAGTAGAGTAGCTATCCATCCATCCATCCATTTTCCAACCCGCTGAATCCGAACACAGGGTCACGGGGGTCTGCTGGAGCCAATCCCAGCCAACACAGGGCACAAGGCAGGGAACCAATCCTGGGCAGGGTGCCAACCCACCGCAGTAGAGTAGCTAATTTATCCTAAAAGTATAATAGAGAAAAAATGCACTACGTGTCCACACCACTAATGTACCTTCCTAGTAAGCATTTGGTTCCCCAGTTTGCTCTGAGCAGTCTAAATGCACCAGGACATGGACCCAACAAGGCTGCCGTTTTGTTTGTCCTCTCATATATATTGATAGTAGTACCAGTAGTAATGTCCCATGTATAGAGTGTGACCAACATACAACACTTTGCTATTGTCTAGTACCATAATCAACAAGAATGTATTAAAATGCGTAATTGTATGTTATGTCCTGCAGTAGTAGTATATTATTTGGTGGTAGATCTCTACAATAGTTCGTTCTCGCTTCCTAGACCTTATATTTTGATGGAAATTGTTAATCATGGGGGCCTCTGCTTTAAGACTGGTTCATTGTCATGTTCCTGGAATCATTCCAAAATCTTAACATTGTGACACAGAGAATGAACCTGATAAATGGCTTTTTATATATGGATACACTGCTACTATGGAAGGGTACACCTGATGAGCAGTTATGTTCTTTTAGGCTGCTTTTATTTATCTGTGTCAAGAAAATACTCTTTACACCATTACACCTGTAGCACCACTGTGCCAAATACCTTTAGCTACCCGGGTTTAGCACAGTTAGAGCTGACAGAGACACAAGTATCTGCGGGAAGCACAAAGGAGAAGGTCTAGTTCTCTATGTCAATACAAGGTGGTGTAACTCTGGACATGTAAACGTTAAAATCTCCACTTGCTGCAGGGACATTGAACTGTTGACCGTAAGTTTGCGTCCCTATTACTTGCCTAGAGAGTTTGGGCACGTCATTGTTGTTATTGTTTACATCCCTCCTCGGGCGGATGTGGAGGTAGCGAGTGACATCATCTATTCTGCTGTTGCTAAATTATAAACGCAGCACCCTGAGGCGCTTGTGCTAATCGCTGGAGATTTTAACCATGTGACACTGGACAAAACATTACCTGCCTTCTCCCAGTATGTGGGTTGTAACACCCGGGGAAATAAGACTATTGACTTGCTGTATGCAAACGTTAAAGATGCATTCAGCGCCACCCCACTGCCTGCACTTGGGAAAGCAGATCATAACCTGGTTCTGCTTCAGCCTCACTGCAAACCAAGAGTGAGGGAGCTACCTACAACCACACGCTCATTCAGGAAGTGGTCCCCTGAGGCAGAGGAGGCTGTGAGAGACTGCTTTGGAACTACAGACTGGGATATCCTGCAGGAATCACATAGTGAGAACATTGAGGAGGTTGTTGACTGCACTGCTGACTACATCAACTTCTGTATGGACATTGTAGTTCCAGTAAGAACAGTACGCTGCTATGCTAACAACAAGCCATGGATAACAAGTGACATCAAGGGGCCTTTTGAACCAGAAGAAAAGGGCTTTTAAAGGCGGTGATAAGCATGAGCTCAAGCGCATGCAGAAGGAACTCAGAGTCCAGCTCAGGGCGGCGAAGGAGCAGTACAGGAGAAAGCTGGAACAGAAGTTGCAGAATAACAGCATGAAGGAAGTGTGGGATGGGATGAAGACCATCACTGGCTTCAGCTCGAAGTGGGGTGCCACCATCGAGAGAGACGTGAAGAGAGCAAACCAAATGAACAACTTCTTTAACAGGTTTGACCACCCTAACCCACTCTCACCTCGGAGTACTGCACCCTCCACCCATCCTTCTGCTGATACCAGCATAGGAGAGACCTCCCCACCCACAATTACAGCAGCGCAGGTGAGCAGAGGAGACTTCTTGCCAGCAAAGCAGCGGGTCCAGATGGAGTATCGCCACGACTGCTGAAGGTCTGTGCGCTGGAGCTGGGGAGTTCTCTACAGCGCATCTTCAACCTGAGCCTGGAACAGGGGAGAGTCCCGAGGCTTTGGAAAACATCTTGTATCACCCCAGTCCCAAAGGTATAACATCCTAGTGAGCTGAACGACTTCCGGCCTGTTGCTCTGACGTCACATGTGATGAATACCATGGAGCGGCTGCTGCTTCACCACCTGAGGCCACAGGTATGCCACGCCCTCGACCCTCTGCAGTTTGCATACCAGGAGAAGGTGTGAGTGGAGGATGCCATCATCTACATGCTGCACCGATCACTCTCCCACTTGGACAGAGGCAGTGGTGCTGTAAGAATTATGTTTCTAGACTTCTCTAGTGCCTTCAACACCATCCAACCTCTGCTCCTTAGGGACAAGCTGACAGAGATGGGAGTAGATTCATACCTAGTGGCATGGATTGTGGACTATCTTACAAACAGACCTCAGTATGTGCGTCTCGGGAACTGCAGGTCTGACATTGTGGTCAGCAACACAGGAGCGCCGCAGGGGACTTACACCTGAACACCAGCAAAACCAAGGAGGCTGGTGGTGGATTTTAGGAGGCCCAGGCCCCTCGTGCACCCCATGATCATCAGAGGTGACTGTGTGCAGAGGGTACAGACCTATAAATACCTGGGAGTGCAGCTGATGATAAATTGGACTGGACTGACAATACTGATTCTCTGCAAGAGAGGACAGAGCCAGCTATACTTCCTTAGAAGACTGGCATCCTTCAACATCTGCAATAAGATGCTGCAGATGTTCAATCAGACGGTTGTGGCGAGTGCCCTCTTCTACGCAGTGGTGTGCTGGGGAGGCAGCATTAGAAGGACGCCTCACGCCTGGACAAACTAGTGAGGAAAGCAGGCTCTATTGTAGCATGGAGCTGGACAGTTTTGACATCTGTGGCAGAGCGACGGGTGCTCAGCAGGCTCTATCAATTATGGAGAATCCACTGCATCCATTAAACAGTGTCAACTCCAGACAGAAGAGCAGCTTCAGCGACAGACTGCTGTCACTGTCCTGCTCGACTGACAGACTGAGGAGATCGTTCCTCCCCCAAACTATGCGACTGTTCAATTCCACCCGGGGGGGGGGGGGGGGTAAACGTTAACATTATTCAAAGTATTGTCTGTTTTTACCTGCATCTTTATTACTCTTTAATATTGTGTTTTTTTGTTTTTTTTTTTTGTGTGTCAGTATGCTGCTGCTGGAGTATGTGAATTTCCCCATGGGATTAATAAAGTATCTATCTATCTTTCTAATATCCCTATTAGTGGAGCAAGTGGGCACACTAAGTTTGTTAACTTTATACTTCATTATTCAGACAAGGTTGTTTAAAAATTAAGTGGCAAGTTAATGTTGTTTTACTGATCTCAAATTTCTAAGATTTAAAGGAGTTGCTTTTCATCACTTTTACATCATTTCTCTTCCATAGGAAGTGGACAGCAGTCAGTTACCGGAGTTGAAGCATCGGATGATGCCAACAGCTACTGGCGCATCAGAGGAAAGTCAGTAGGCAGTTGCCAGAGGGGTGTGCCCATCAAATGTGGCCAGGCAGTAAGGTTCACACACATGAACACTGGGCGCAATCTTCACTCTCATCACTTTGTGTCACCACTGTCAGGAAATCAGGTAAGCCTTACAAAAAAGAATCAAATTTCACACAAAATGTAATATTTTGATAAAGTCTGAACCTTTTCAAATCAAAATAGTCTTCAGCCAAATGGCGAAAGAGAATTAAAAAATAAAATAAAATTGATACTGCTTTAACTTTTAAAATGAGACATAAAATTTTATGATTTTAACCTTATGCAGTATTTTAGTGGTGAATTTTCTTTTTAAACTAAGAACTTGAGCACATTGTCTTAATTCTGTGATTGTGCAAGACAAAGTGGCAGTTTTAGGGCTAAAATGCAGTGTGTTCACAAAATAAGATTATTGGCCATTTTGTTTATTACTTCTGTTTAGATACTTTGATACTGTGGTCTGAGTCCCATCACCTTGGTTTCAGATTCTTGCACAAGCCTGTGTAGAGTCTGCATGTTGTCTCGAGTCTGTGAGGGTTTTCTCCAGGTATTTCACTTCCTTCATCTTGCACACTTAGATTAATCAATAATTTAAAAATAATCCAGTATATTGGGACATGAATGCCAGAATATACTGCTGTCTGGAAGCAGAACAGGCTCACCATGACCCCATAATGATTAATTTTAGTTAAAAAAAAAAAAAAATGTGCAAGCATATAGCTCATAGTGTTTCTTCTTGCACATTTTATATATGACCAGCAGATGCAAGTTTGGTTTTAGTAATATTTAGATCCTCTGTAATTATGATCTGGGCTGTGTGTGGTAAACAAAGTAATGTCCTGTGAATCTGAAAATGCACAAGATTGGTGTGATAATTCATAGTTCAAGTAAAATATATTCTCTGAAATAGATATTCTAAATGATTTGTTCAGAGAGAATTACGTGACATTAAAACATACACACAATTAAATGAAGTCACCTTTTGCATTTATTTTTTTTTATTAAAGTTCACAAAGATTAAAAAGTAAAATATTCCAGTTTGGGAAGTTTGAAGCATGGTAAGAGATTTAATAATGAAAGTCTTCTGCTACTGAGGCGAATGTGTATATTAGTAGCCATTGAAGACACACTTGCATGAAATAGTGGTACTGTATGATTTTTGCTGACCTTTAGAAACAGTTTTCTTCCAATAAAAAAACAACCTTGGCATTTTAATAATGGGTATTTCACATAACTTATATTTGTATTCATAATTAACTTTAGCCATCAAGTCTTCCAAGTAGACAGAAGAAGAATAGCTAAGAAGGTCAAAAACCTTTTACTACATGTGGTACAGAGAACATCAAAGAAAAGACTTTTGTACTGGGACTTCATTACACACCAATGACATGAATAATTCATTTTTTTTTTTAAACAAACATTAAATGTCAAACTTATTTTTTCTCATGTTGCTGAAAATACCTTTTCCATTAGACTGACTGTTAGCAGTACACCTACACAGATAACAATAACAATCTAGGAAATGTAACATGTTAATCTGTTTTGCAGCACATACAGTGCATCCGGAAAGTATTCACAGCGCATCACTTTTTCCACATTTTGTTACGTTACAGCCTTATTCCAAAATGGATTAAATTCATTTTTTTCCTCAGAATTCTACACACAACACTCCATAATGGCAACATGAAAAAAGTTTACTTGAGGTTTTTGCAAATTTCTTAAAAAATAAAAAACTGAGAAATCCCATGTCCATAAGTATTCACAGCCTTTGCTCAATACTTTGTCGGTGCACCTTTGGCAGCAATTACAGCCTCAAGTCTTGTTGAATATGATGCCACAAGCTTGGCACACCTATCCTTGGCCAGTTTCGCCCATTCCTCTTTGCAGCACCTCCCAAGCTCCATCAGGTTGGATGGGAAGCATCGGTGCACAGCCATTTTAAGATCTCTCCAGAGATGTTCAATTGGATTCAAGTCTGGACTCTGGCTGGGCCACTCAAGGACATTCACAGAGTTGTCCTGAAGCCACTCCTTTGATATCTTGGCTGTGTGCTTAGGGTCGTTGTCCTGCTGAAAGATGAACCATCGCCCCAGTCTGAGGTCAAGAGCGCTCTAGAGCAGGTTTTCATCCAGGATGTGTCTGTACATTGCTGCAGTCATCTTTCCCTTTATCCTGACTAGTCTCCCAGTTCCTGCCACTGAAAAACATCCCCACAGCATGATGCTGCCACCACCATGCTTCACTGTAGGGATGGTATTGGCCTGGTGATGAGCGGTGCCTGGTTTCCTCCAAACGTGACTCCTGGCATTCACACCAAAGAGTTCAATCTTTGTCTCATCAGACCAGAGAATTTTCTTTCTCATGGTCTGAGAGTCCTTCAGGTGCCTTTTGGCAAACTCCAGGCGGGCTGCCATGTGCCATTTACTAAGGAGTGGCTTCCATCTGGCCACTCTACCATACAGGCCTGATTGGTGAATTTCTGCAGAGATGGTTGTCCTTCTGGAAGGTTCTCCTCTCTCCACAGAGGACCTCTGGAGCTTTGGCATCAGGTTCTTGGTCACCTCCCTGACTAAGGCCCTTCTCCCCTGATTGCTCAGTTTAGATGGCCGTCCAGCTCTAGGAAGAGTCCTGGTGGTTTCGAACTTCTTCCACTTACGGATGATGGAGGCCACTGTGCTCATTGGGACCTTCAAAACAGCAGAAATTTTTCTGTAACCTTCCCCAGATTTCTGCCTCGAGACAATCCTGTCTCGGAGGTCTACAGACCATTCCTTTGACTTCATGCTTGGTCTGTGCTCTGACATGAACTGTCAACTGTGGGACCTTATATAGACAGGTGTGTGCCTTTCCAAATCATGTCCAGTCAACTGAATTTACCACAGGTGGACTCCAATTAAGCTGCAGAAACATCTCAAGGATGATCAGGGGGAAACAGGTTGCACCTGAGCTCAATTTTGAGCTTCATGGCAAAGGCTGTGAATACTAATGTACATGTGCGTTCTCAATTTTTTATTTTTAATAAATTTTGCAAAAAGTTCAAGTAAACTTTTTTCACGTTGTCATTATGGGGTGTTGTGTGTAGAATTCTGAGGAAAAAAATGAATTTAATCCATTTTGGAATAAGGCTGTAACATAACAAAATGTGGAAAAAGTGATGCACTGTGAATACTTTACGGATGCACTGTAACTGCAGAAAATGAACAATTAAGCAATAGGGCCTTTAATGACCTCTTGGGCACAGCCATCAGTAGTGTCTGTTTTCGGAGAGAGTGTCGACCTTGTCGAGAGGTTTACTTACCTTGGCAGTGGCATTCATGTCTCTGGTGACTCTTCCTATGAAGTCAGTAGATGGATTTGGAGAGCATGGGGAGCCATGAGGTCACTGGAAAGGGGTGTGTGGCGCTCCCTATATCTATGCAAAAGGACGAAGGTCCAAGTCTTTATAGAGTCCTGGTGCTTCCTGTTTTGCTATGTGGTTGCGAGACATGGACGCTATCCAGTGACCTGAGACAAAGACTGGACTCCTTTGGTTCTGTGTGTCTCCAGAAAATCCTTGGGTTCTGTTGGTTTGACTTTGTGTCGAATGAGCGGTTGCTCATGGAGTCCCGAATGAGGCACATTATCTGCATTGTGAGGGAGCGTCCGTTACGGCACTACGGCCATGTGTCGCGTTTCCCTGAGAGTGATCCAGCTCGTAAGATCCTTATTGTTGGGGACCCAAGTGGCTGTACCAGTGCATGTTCCCCAACTTGACTTGACTTTGCAAATAAAAGTTTAGTCATTGTCATCTTCTTGGTTGTCTGAGCTCTTTACCAGAGTGTTTGTGTATAGTTCCCCCTGATACCGGGTGAATCCTCATTTGTGACATCATCAGAAGTTGAATGACTTTTCCTTAAAAGAAACAAAAAAGAGCACAAAATAAAGTGTTGCGGAAAGTGTATATTTGTGGTAATATTTATCTGAAGAATGCTGCTTTTATTGCTAGATGCTTCTGAATGCAAAGCTAAGTAAGCAGCAAACATTTTAAGCAAGTGGCTGATTTGTATATTTCAACAAGGCTGTCCCAACCAGCACAGGGCAGGAACAAACCCTAGACAAGGCCCCAGTCTATTGCAGGGCGATTACACACACTAGGGCCAATTTAATGTTGCCAATTCACCTAACCTGCATGTTGTTGGACAGTAGGAGGAAACCCACACAGACACAGGGGGGAAAATAATGCTCAAACTCCATGCAGGGAGGTCCCAGGACAATAACCTTGGTTTCCTTATTGCAAGGCAGCAGCAATATAACTGCACTACCATGCTGCCCCCAATAAAAATGGCTACAATGAAATAATGCTCTTCATTGCTGCCATTTAGGGTGTTAATTCTTTTTGTCTCTTACAAGTTTTAAAGCTAAAGCAGATTGTCAGACCAATTTGCTTTTACTTTATTGTCCATCCTTTATGGAGGTCCATGGGTTTAGTATTGTCGCATTAGTCAGAAGTTCTCTGTCACAGCACAGTTGCTTCCTACCCCACTGTTCCGGTCATTAACCTTTGACAGTGCTGACTTCCCTGTAAATACTGTCAGATTCATTTTTGACTAATGATGTATCCTAATGCCTTGAGAACTGGATTGGAAATCAAAATTCCTCTCAGTCTTCACTGCTGAATTGCTGTGTAACCCTGAGCAAGTTACCTTGCACCCCACTGATTAATATATAATGATGAAATAACTGCAATTCACTGTAAGTCTAAGTGTTAAATACATGCCACATTGACATTATTTAGGAGAGAGGAATTGGCTCTAGGGTGGTGTGGTGGCTAGTGCTGCTGCATCTTTGCCATTCCATAGTCCAGGGTTCATTTCTGAACTAGCTCACTATCCATATTATGTTTGGGTTTTCTCCAGATCTTCCACTTTTCTTTCCTACTGTATCCCAAAAATGTCCTTGTTTCTTTAAAGCCGGGGTGCCCAACTCCGGTCCTGAAGGGCCGCAGTGGCTGCAGGTTTTTATTCTAACCCTTTTCTTAATTAGTGACCTGTTTTTTCTTCTAATTTAACTTCTTTTGAATTAATTTTAATGGACTTATTTTTCAAGATTTGTTCCCCTGAATTTCTTAATCTTTCCTCTAAATTGCTTCATTTCTTTCCTTAAATGTCACCCAAACGGAAATGAAATGTAAAGTGAGTGAGCCAACAGATGGCCAACTAGGTCAGGGCCTCAAACTCTAATCAATTTCACTCCAACCAGTTGCTTAATTAGGCGCAGAGTCTTGTGGTTAATTAAACCCGTTCTTTAATTCCATAGCTTGTTGCTGCTCTCTCTCATTGTGTAGTAGCATACCTTTCTGAAATTGTGGATTTTCTCTTTCCAGTGAGCACTGTTAAAATGTTTTGGGGAACTGAGCAGATCAGCATTTGCTTCACCGTTGTTTATTTTCAGATATTGTATGATGGACACACAGTTTGCTGGTCAAGTTTTGGCTCATTTTGTATCTCATTGTTGTATTAAGGAAAAAAACAGTTAAGGGATCCGAGTCTTCAAGAGCAAGTCAATTAAAATGAATTCAAAAGAAGTTAATTGGCAGCAAAACCAGGTCACTAATTAAGAAAAGGGTTAGAATGAAAACCTGCAGCCACTGGGGTCCTCCAGGACTGCTTTAAAGTCCCATCCCATTCAGGGTTGTTAATGGCCATGTCATTGATACTGCCAGAAAGGGCACTGGGAAAAACTAGTTCAGGAAAACAGATTAATATATCAGCTTTTTTTTATTTTTTTTTTTAGTTTACACACCATGGTGACAGCCGTGTCGTCTTGCAAATTTAGTTTGTTCCACCAGACCTTCCATTTTGGAGAGAAATGTACTTGATATCTGTGCGACCCATGCGTGTCATGCAGCAGATGTTATACCTGACCCTCACTCTTTGCTAACCAAACGATGTGGGTCACCTGAGCTACCAAGCATTTGCTAGTAAACATCATCCAGACATAAATCCTGGTACTACAGTTAGAGGAGGTGTGACTGTGTTTATTAGAGAGAATTTTAGAAGTCACCTGACAACATAACTCTCCAGATAACTGAGACACAAGCCACTGACCATGTATTTTGCCCCTACAAAAAGTCTACAGAGGATGAGAAGAACCTCTGTACTTTTAATGTTATAAATAATTGCAAAGCGCTTTGGTTTTTATTTTTTTTTATTAATGTTAAAACAATGCATTCCATCATTAATTGTGTTGATTTTTTTTCTGTACAGGAGGTCAGTGCGTTTGGTGAAAACGGTGAAGGAGACGATCTGGATGTATGGAATGTCCAGTGCAGTGGGATTTACTGGGAACGGGATGATGCTGTACGCTTCAAACACATTGGGACTGAAGTGTACCTTAGTGTCACTGGTGAGCAGTATGGCCATCCCATCAGAGGTCAAAAGGAAGTCCATGGAATGCAAGGTGCAAATCACAATAACTACTGGAAGGTTATGGAGGGAGTCTTCATCAAACCCAGCAGCGAGTCACCAAATCATGATGAACTTTGAAACTTGTTGTTCACATTGTTAAAGGGAGTGTTTGTTATTAAGAATGTGTGTTTTCCAAAAATGAGACCAGCCTTTTTATATTATTTTCTTATTTGTTTGCAAGTGTAAATTTTGGAAAACTAAAACCCTCTTCTGATGGTGTGTGTTTGATCTTATTTTATTGCAAATAGATTCGGTGTTTAACTTTAACCACTTTGTTTGTGCCTGTCTAATCCTTAAGAAACCTTTGTGAGAATGGAGAGGAAACCAATAGTTGGGTGATATATTTCAGATGCATGTGATGACTGTAAGGCACAAACTTCCACTTATACGATGAGTTAAACAGATTGTGTTCCATTTAGACAACCCCTGCAGCTGCCATTTGTTTCTTACACTAATAATTTTACGCATGATTAAATAGCAGCTTCCAGAGATATAATGTCAAGTCCTAATCTAAGTAATGTGTTTGGTTCCACTGCCGCCTTTTGTACTCTCCACACCCCCCATGTTTTTGTTAGACCTGTTGACCTCTTTCTATACCACATCTATTAAACCCATTTTTGTCATTTTCTGTGCATAACCAGCTTGAATGTGCTGATTAGTGTTTATGAAACTGTATAGAAGCAAGTCAGAAGGCAGGCATTTGGTATGTGCCTGTGCACCTTTTGACTTCTGGTCTGAACTGACAGTGTTGTAAAGGAAACTTGCCCATTTTTCTTAGTTTTGTGAACTTCCTTCTTCTTTTTTTTTCTTTCTTCTCTACTGTGAGTGGATATTATTATGGGTCCTGGACTTTTGGTCACAGGTACCGTGAGATGGACTAGCTGATAAGGCGATGGAAGAAGCTGCATGTTTGATCAAAGCAGCCTGCAGTCGGAAGTACTTTTGACATCTCCTATAGATTGATAAACTAAAAAAGGCTCATGCTTTCAGCTCTATATCCTGTGTTAGCAGTGATGTGATGTCTGATTTTTTTTTTTTTTTTTTTATCTTTTTTATTTATCCATACAGCCTACGATATTTAAGCAAAATGCTTTTGTAAAGCCCTCACTTGTGTAAACAAACCAACCAACCTTAAAAATTAATGTTTTGTTAAATGAGCCTTGAGCACCGCAGGTGGTCCTTGAAGGAATTCCTTGATCCTTGCAGATACTTTGGTCCAAACAAATGGCTTTCTCTCCAGACGGAGACTTCACATCAGATGACACATTTTGTTCAAGTGAGGTGTCATTTTTGTTTTATCACAAGAGCCATTAGTTTAAGTTTTAAAAATGACCTGTTCACCTCGGACACAACTGATTACATAACTGTAGTCCTTAAGGGGGTACATGTCTGTAAGAAGCCCTGCTTAATTTTCACTTTGTATTTCATATTTTCAGACTCAAGAATTTGTGTGGGGGGAATGCTTTCACAGAAAAACTGAAACCTGAATATGATTGTTATTTTTCTGAGCAGAAGGTGCCCCTGAAAGGAACAAATGCACATTGTCAGAAAGTAAAGACTAAGAGCCAAATTTAGATTTTTTAGGATGAAGTAAGGTGGTGTGGGTTATACTTTAAAAAAAAAAAGCATGCTACTTTTCATATATATAGTTCCTTCTGAGCTCTTAGTAAGAGGTTTAATGTACCCCAAGTGAGCATTTTTAAATTCAAGGTAAAGACCGTTTATTTTCTTTTATAGAGAATTTGCACACTCTCCTTGTGCCTTTGTTGCTGTACATCTAGTTATCCTACAACACCCCAAAAGTAAGTATAGTAGTGCTCTGGCATGGACTGGTCCCTTAACACTTTTGATTCCTGCCTTCTACCACATGCCGTCGGGAGTAGCTGTGGGCACCTGCAACCCCAAAATTGGACTGGGTCAGTTCAAAATATGAATGGAAACAATAAGTTTACATGGGTTGGGGGGATAGGATAACAAAGCAGCATATAAACCTGTAACAAAAGAAGTGATAATGCAAAACTGCTACATCTGTATAAAGCCTTGTGTGAACATATAATAAATATTTAGAATGTAAATTTGTGACTGTTACACTTGAAAAAGGTTTCAAGCGTGATCAGATGAACACTGATCCCCTCAGTTCACAGAATAAACTGCAGACAATAATCCCAAATGATGATGGCGGCGTCAGTTGAATGGGTGCCATCTGGAGTTCATCTATGGTGCTACAATTTGCCCCTCCTTAGGAGACACACTTGTCTAACATTACTCCAAAGCTAATTGCATGGTTAAAAGATAGATAAAGAAGATGATCAATAAAGCAGCCTCGGATGGTGTTAAAGTGGAAGCACAGAAGTTATCTGGGTAGGCTTCACTACTAATCCACCCTTAAACTGCTTTCCTTTCTCGTAATCTCCCTGCAGACACAGAAAAGGCACCGTGTGCCTATACAGTGTCTTGATTGCAGACACTACTCAACCCACCATTTCCAAAAGGTGCAAAAGAATGGCTTAAATTTGCATGCAATTCTTAAATGGATTTTATGTAATATTTGGTATATCCTTTCATTTTCCATTATGAATTTTTAAAACAGGATAAATGTGAGCCTTAATTTTGATACTTAAAAAATGCGTGTTTTATATTTGTAACGGTAAACCCTTTTAAAGAGAAATTAAATGGGGGCCCAACAGCGATGCGAACTTCAACAACAAACTGCTGCCGTCGCGATAAATTCAGCGTGGGTGCTCGTGGGCTCCGTGAAAATCCCACGAACTTCGTAGCTCATAGCAAAAAGAAATGAACTAGAAGTGGAGGATAGGTCAAACATTAAATGTGCGATACAATTAATTACAAACTATTTGCTGTGGTTTCTGAAAAAATGAGCCGTACACTTAAAATGGTACGAAATAAAGTCCCCTCCAGACGTGTTTAAACACTCACTCATAGGTCTGCAAGCTTCGAGTGGGGCTGATCCGGAACGGCGCCACACCTCAATAGGACCTTGACCAATCAAATCGCTGGCCTGCTAACTGGCAGAAAGACGCACGAATCACGAGGCTGCTCTGAGCCGGTGCGAGGCCGGCGTTTGCTGGTGCCAGTTAAGCTCGCGCCGGGGAGCCCGTGCGCTTGCGTTTGACATGTTTATTGTCCGGTTTGTGCGCTTCGTGAAGTGAATTGAAGGAAACGTTGAGGGCTTAAGAATGAGCGAAAATAACAATAACACTCATTATTTAAAAAAGAAAAGAATTTGAATTGTTTGTTGCTGATATCTGTCACCTGTGCCAAGATGCAACGCTGACCTCGAATGTGAACAAGTGTAAGGCTGACATAAATTTTAAGAAGAATATTAGAAAATGCAATATTTTGGTTTCAGCGTTTTTTTTGCGGATATATTCTTTTGGTGCTTCACGTCGACAGCAACAGCGAAGCATGGTTTGGTAAGTTTAGGCTTAGCTTTTACTTTAATGTTCGTTTTCTGTCAAAGTACACCTATGTAAAACAGTTTAATGTCTTCACAAATCGTCACTACTCTGCGTATATATTTTTGATAAAGCATTTGCAATAAACGTGCGTTAAAATATTTAACAATTAACTAATGTATAGTCTTAATATGGCCTTTGCTACTGTATTTTGTGCAATGAGCAGCGCAATTACATTATCCTGTTTCTTTTCCCTTCTGCGTGATGCATGTGTGCGCCTCGAAAAGAGCTTGTGTGCGCATGACAGAAACAAAGAAATCAAGTTAAAATATAATTATGAATCAAGCTGCTGATACCTCAAAGCATGCGTATGCAATCGACAGTAGTACGTTATAAAATGAATTACGTTTATTTAGCCGCAGTGTGGCATGCATTTGTGCTGGACAAGATATTCGTAAAATATTGTCATAACAAACGCGATTGTGTCCTTTATTACTGTGTGTGCTTACCACCGTAATCAGACACAGACGATCCTTCCTTTAGACTTTCTCCTTATAGTTTGTTGAAATGCATCTTGGTTCATAGCATTTTATTAACATTAACAAAAATATTGAAATTTTTAAGAAAATATTGGAAACCTGTGAATCACTTTCAGGACTCGTAAAAACGTGCACTTGATATTACACTTATGTCGTCAGACAATTCCTCAATGAAGAACTAAAGTAGATGTCGCATAGAGACGCTATACATTTAATAAATCCGTTTTACTTTAATAAAACAATCAGCTAAATGTACTGGTGGTTGCTGCCTGTTACATTCTAGTTGCCTGTTATCCATTAGTCTGTCCATTTTGATGGTGAGCAGGCCAGGTCGGGATGCCAGTCCACTAGTATCGGACGTTTGTCGCTGCTCCACTCACCGTCTCCGAGTCAGATTGGTTCCATAAAGGTGTAGTTGCCCTTATAAGAATTTAGCTGGTTGAAGTGCAGTCTGGTATTTGTTTAAACAAATAGTATAATGAGACTCCTCAGGCCATGTCATTTTTCTTTCAATGGAATTAATATTGTGTTCTGGATAAGGGGTAGATTTAATCTTCCTTATTATTCTGAAAGAAAAGTTGTGAAAGTAGGACGACTGTGGAGCATCTTTCACGCGCAACTTGGTACTTAAGGGTACCACTGTGTGAACCCAATTATTTAAATAGACGTACGGCAGAATTGAGGACAATGTATATGAAGGCTACACTAGTATTCTGCGTAACGCCATTCACAATTTAAGGTGCCTCATCATGTTTAATACATCGGGAGAACATACAGTATAATGCAAGACGTTTTTGAAAGGATAGCTAGTATATTTAGAAGTCAGTCATTTATAACTTCTCAAACGTAAAAAAGGCATTTCTGATCGGACACCTCTACAAGATGAAACCATCACGAGAACGTAGCATTTTTACATTAATCTACTGATTTAGAATTACACTCATTTTTTTGAGCGAAGCGCCGCATATTTGCGTTGTGTTTTTAACCACAAGGTGGCAGCGCGCAATGCAGTAGTACAGGAATGGAATACTTTTACTGAGGAAACCATAAAATCCATCGATGCCGACGCACACGTTTCCTTGGCCATTTAAAGCGTTTTAGCCGTATTAATTTTTGTCGCGTATTCATTTAGAAAACCTTTATCTTATATTGCACCTTTTACAGCTAAGGCGCTTAGTAGATCAGATATCAATGTAACATTTTATCGGTGTGCGGGAAGTGGTTTCTGTCAAGGGTCGGGTCATGAATCCAGAACAGCCAATCCCTCCACGACTCAAAGGAATAGATACCTGACGTCGGATTACGTTAAAACGTTTTTATACCCCCTTAAAACAGTTTTAATCACTTTCAAAATACAAATATGTTCAGATAATGTTTCATTGTATTTGTAAATTTCTTTTTGTAATATCCTTTTTTTTTCTCCCTCATTCATCTTAATGGATGAACAGCTGCTGAAAAAAATGAAATATTCCGCAAGTTTACGAAACACGATATTTGTAGATTATTTATTTATTATTGTAGATATGATTTTCTTGTGCGGTGTAAACAACAACTAAAGAACCCAATAGTGCCATTAAAGAACCGGTATTTGTAAGAGTGTGGCGTGGCCAGCCATTGGCTCTGAGAACAAAACCAAGGCCCCTGATTACTATGCCAGGTTGAAAAGCTTCTGGTTTTCAGAAGAGACGCGGAAATGAAAATAAGAAAAAAAAAGGTCACAGGTAACAGGTGATCGTTTCTTTGAGAGAAAAAAAACGTGATTTAAAGGAATCAAAAAGTGAGACGATAGCGCACCTTTGCGGAATCTTGTAAGAGAAAATACATCTCAAGTCCTCGAATGTATACAACAGTCAATCTGAGAGAAATCTGAAGGGGAAATCTCTATTACTGTGCACTACTGATCAAATGTAATTTACACTCTCTAGGCTTTCATTCAGTAGCGATCAGAGTTTATTATCTTTATTTTGGGTGGTATTTAATGTCTCATTTACAAGCGGCTCCTTGGTAACATGGAGTACAAGTTTCACGGATTCATGCTTCTGAAGATGGAGATGTAACCTAATGCCACTGGACAAGAAGTTACTGCGATTTGTTAAAAAAACGTTTCAATGTAAATAAACGTGGTTCTTCAGGGCGAGGCTATACAGAACCATTTTGGTTCCCAAAAGAACCATCCACATGAAGACTCCCGAATGGCCTTTAGTTTTTAGATCAATAAAAAGTTCCATAAATAATATGGTAACAGATTTGTGAAATAGGTAAGTTTTCATGATTTCAAATTAACTCGTGTATACAATAACACAGGCTAAGTTCAGGTTTCTTTGATCTATCAGTAGTCTAACCAACTATACTTTAAAGATGTATGTATTGTTCATATATTAAGAAGCTTCTCAGAGCTTTTTTATGTACCAATTTCATATACAAAGAAATCTTCCCTTAATGAAATGGGTGTTGGTTAAGCAGTGGAGCTAAGAGGAACCACACAACCCAGTAAAGTGTCATTATAGACATATTATTTTTAAGAGTGCATTTAAGTTCCGTGCAAATTTTAATCTGACTCTGCGGCAGATGGACACACGGGCTTTTGACTTGTAAGGTGTTTTTAAACTACCACACGGCTGGATCGTTCTGAGTAAAGACATACGTGTATAATTTAGCATTCAGATTATGTATTTCTCTTCTGGAATATTTCTCAAAAATGGAAAGATGTTTTTCGGTATACTGGTTTAGTACATTTGTGCCTAGTAGTTTGCGTGCCTACTGTAGGTTCGCTTCTTTCGGCTGGCTAGACTCAGTGCCACTAAACAGGAATTAGCGGTTTGAAAGTGGATGGACGAATCTGACTTCTACATCCCAGAAAAAACGTATACTCGAGCAATTAAGACTTTACGTCTTCTTTCCCATTCCACAAAATGTGTTTTTGTACGTTTAATCACTTGTATGCAGATTGAACATAAAAACAAAGTTTTTTCTCATTTCGCTTAAGCTGACGATGCACTGGCGCTGCCTGTAGGGGGAAGACTCTCAAAAAGCAACAGAGCGACATACGACACACTCAGACGGAAGCGCCACTGCGCTTACTGTTTTAATGGCTTTATGGTTTTCATTGAGCTGTAATTCATGTCGTCAGTGCTCTGACGTGTTTTTGTTTAAGTGTATTACCAGTAACAGAAAACCGAAAGAATTCATGCGAACTTCAAACGACTGCGTATGAGTTTCTGTCAATGACCGACGTCAGAAAAGGAGAGCATATGTATGCCAATCTTTTAATCCTTCAAACCGTTCCATTTTTTGAATTTAACACAGTGCAAGAATTAATCTTAGATGTGAAAGTTTTTTTTTCTAAATTAGCTCTCAGTGTATTTTGTGCGTGAGCGTGGATGTCGGTGCATCTTCTCTCAACAATGTAAAGATAGTTTGTTGTGTTTTAGAGCTGCAATGTTTTCGTAAAATTCCATTTGAACCGACTTAGTGTACATTCCATGACCTCCATTCCCAGCAGGCCGCGTTTATCTACAAATATTTGTCTCAGATGTGTATTATTGGTATACACTCTGTGACATTTGACGCTGTTATTATTGTCACCTCATAGCGCTTGGGGCTCTGTATTTCCTATGTGAAGCTTCGAAGGTTTTCTTTTTGTTTCCCACAAGTTTCCTGATGCCCGTTTTCTCCAAAATCCAAAAGTAAGTTAGTTAAATCAAATCAAACTGCTCGTGGAACTCGCTGTCAGTATTCCAAGAGATGGACTGGGCTATGTTCTTGAAAATGTTTGCTACGAATCTCCATACCGTTTAAAGAAATGGATGGATCCTAACAGGCCATCCTTGGACGTGTTTGAACCTAAAGGGGTCTTGGGGTTGTAAATGATGCCATTACTAATGAGCCTGCCATCCGACAGGACACACACCTCTCAGCACAGTTTCGTGATGCCAATTCAGTGAGACAGGAAAACAAATATACAAGTGGAATGTCTAAATTCCACAATATTATACACTGACAAAATTAAAAAGACATTTGCTCCCTAAACTATTGATTGTTATTCGATTTAGGTGTACCTCCCGAAGTTGATACTGACGCAAAGATTAAATTCATTAAAGATAAAAATAAAAATTTTAAAATTCAAGAATTTGCTAAATAAATTCTAATTGAAAACACGGAAAACCTCCCTAAACAAGGGGAGCAAATGCTTTAAATGCCTTGTGCTCTTTAATGAAAATATAGAACTTTTTTCCCTTCACTATTCACATTTATCTTTCCAGTTTCATTCAAATAAACAAAGACCTTGCAATGGGGGAGTCGAATTGACTCGGCAGGTTGAGGCAACTCGCGGGTCACAATCTCCCAAGCCATCAAAGTGACCGCTGCCGCCAGGCAGCTGTCATGGCTCTCACTGACCAGATCCCAAGAAGGTCAGAATAAATAAACACGTAAAGACAGCAGACCCCTTCCCATGGAAACCGGACATTCGCCCCCTAGAAAAGCTCATTCCTGGCATTGCTGACACTTAAGAGACCCTAAAGCTACACTGAAAAAAGAAACGAGCGCTACTGGGAAGAATGCAAAGAGCTTCACTAAGAATCAAAATGGAAATGGCCGGAGCTGTCTGCAGCTTTCAGGGCCACCCAGGGGCTATAGGTTAAACAGCTTCAAAGGGAACTGTGGAAACAGGGAAAAGGCAAATAGCGTTAGCATGAGATGATTAAAAACAACTTCTTCCTTTTCTTCGTCAAAAAGCATCCACCTTATAACCGATTTTCGCTCTAAGTCTATGGATACAACAAACACGACAATACCAAAAATACAATGGACGCATGTCGGATCATTGTCAGTGAGGCCTGATAACATTTTACCCCAGTGAATCATGACATCATTATTTTATATAGCGTCTTTCTTAAACCACAAAATAAGTGGTCATTAATTTACCCTGTTTAACTCAGCGACGTTTCATAATAATACATTTTATTTATATAGCGCCTTTCCCATGCTCAAGGCACTTACAGAATTATTGCCATTTGAGCAATGTAGCCTCACTGAATTAAGTTTAATTGGTTTATTCTTCTTCTCGCTGATGGTGTGTATAAGAGGTGGTATAAGACCTAGGTCCCAATAGAAATATAACATTTTTAAACCCACTTAGTCCCATCTAAGTCTAAAGGGTCTATGTTCTTTAGGGCCATTTTGCATTTGTTTTCTATTTGTAAATAATACATAATGTATGTTGTTATGACTTTTTTCAATATTAGATGGACCAGTGATTTCTCTACTATTCTTGCTGCAGAGGATTTGTGGAAAGAAAAAAAATGACAAAAAAAACACACAAACTTGAAAAAACTAGTCAGTAGTAGAATATATAACCATTTATTTCTATCCAGTATTCATAGCAATAAAATGGGAAACGTTCGTTATTGGATTGCATGCAGTTTCCTTAAGTGATGGAAACACTGGGCAGCTGCGCTGACTGACGCCCTTTCATTATTGCACTGCCAGTCCTTAATGATTCACAGTAGCGCAACAGTGAAAGAGTGGCAGGCAACACACGTGCTGGAGAAATCGGCCGCAGTTCCGTCTTCAGCAGCAAAACACAACACAAGTCCGTCAGAAACAGCACCTGATGAGGAAGATTTCGAATTCATTTTTCTAATACAATACATATTTTGCAGTCTCAAACAAATAACATCAAATGAAAAGGCACGGTTTGTTAAGAGTCTTGTCAACGTGGTCCGCCGGATTACTCATTTCCAAAGCTTTTAGAGGCACTTTAAAGGGTAAATAGTGACTCATCAATCTTTTACTGGAGAGTAAACCTATTTGTACTTCGCTGTCCTAATTTCCTTAGGGTTGCCAATATGCATTGTTTATATATTGGGGAGGAGAGTTTCAGTTTGCTAGTTTTTTTTTTTTTTTGTTTGTTTTTTTCTCCAGGATCCCTTTAAAAGTCAAAGCTGGAAATCGCTGATATCAAACTATATAAATTGCACTTAAAAAAACAACACCTTTCCCCCTTTTGCTGTGCCCCAGGGACCCACACATCTTAGGGACCACATGAAAACAGCAGTCAGGGCCACCCACTCGGAAATTTCACGCTTCTGTCAAAACCTCCTCCCTTTCAGCTGATGATCAACAATGGAGTGAAAGGAATTTTTAAAACGCCTGATGCCCCGTCGTTTTCTCACACAGTAACATGCGCTTCTGTTGGTTGTTGCAGTATGTTATATAAATATATATATATATATATATATATATATATATATATATATATATATATATATATATATATATATATATATATATATATATATATATATGGGTGTATGTAAATACGTAAAAGAAATTGCACGCAATTGTGCTGGAATATATATACATATGATATCAGCAATACTATTATAGTTTTACACGAATGTTTAGATATGGTATTTACAATATCTTTAATATTTTTTAGAGTTCTCCTCGCTGCCAGCCCCTTTACAATATATAGTGCAGCGCTAAGTACACATTGCAACAACCAGTTTGGGGGAGGAATTCATTAATATAACTGGAGTATATCCAGCACGGAACTGTCTAATTGCAGACAATCCCAGTTGTACAGCTGACTTTCCTTTTTCTTGACAATGACTGTAATAGCTCAAATGTAATTTTCCTGTGCATTTTACATCAAAAAGTAAAGTATGGCTGTGCAGGTTGCTGATAATATTGTAAAACACCAATAGTAGCGTCAATTGAGCAATAAAATAAATACACATATGAATAAATATTTGTTCTAAAGTGTCAGAAAATACTGGTGAGTTGTGAATACTTTGAAATAAAATGTGATAGAACAAGTAATCAACCGGGACAATACCACTTAAAATAGCAGCAAAAATAGCATAATCCGCCCATTAAAATTAACTTCTATAGAACAATTCATATTGCTTATTTTTTATGTTTCTTCCACTGTAAGAATAAACCCCAAGGTCAAGACCCTATAAGCAATATTGCACTACTCCACAAATACACAGAAAAGCAGAGGCAACATTGATAGGGTCTCATCATTAAGGAGAGTCTCATGATCTGCGTGCGTTGCATTCTCTGTGCTTGCGAAGCCCAGTCACATTTTCTTCTCTTACCCATGTAAAGCCCGTCACTTTGTTCTTCTTCGCTCCCAGTTCGTAGATCTCTTTGTGGCGATTTCCAATACAGCAGCTCTTGATTTTGAAGCACTTAGCCTTCTGTTATTTAGACCACTTAGAATACACAAATGTACTCCAAAATGGTTATTCAACACAAAATACAATTATACATACATTTATACAAAGAATATCTAATGATTCATAGATAGAGATAAATAGATTAAGCAGAAAAATGTAACGATCTGTTTCTTATCATCAGGTCTTAAACTTTCGACACTAATATTTTACAAGTTGATGGTGGCCTTCGTCTCTTTCATACTTTTCCTTGCGTCCCGGTTGCAAGTAAGAGAACATTTCATTCCTCTTGTCCCGAACTAATTCATGACTTGACACTTTAACAGTGCCCCCACCATCCCCGCCCCCATCAACTCCATCCGCCACACACACACACACGGACGCACGCACACTCACATATACACGCAAAGCATGCACCGACTTACCCCCCTCCCCCCCACACACACACACCGAAAACCCCCCTCCTTGTATGTCCCCTCCCCCTTTCAGTCAGACTTCCAACGGATTAAAGGAAATGGAACGGGAGAGACAATCCCCTAATTCATGGATTCCTGGCTAATTTATGCATTCCTCATTGATCTGGTCTTTGCCATAAAGATTCCTCACGTTCCTCATGGCAGTGTGAGGGAGATTTGCGCTCTTTGATGTTGTGTCACTATAGCTCAGAAACCAACAAACACAGCGACCCAGTGGAAATAAGTGATATATGCAAAGGGTGTTTTAAATTGTTTGCAAATGGCAGGGTAACCTTTACTGCCTCTCAGTGTTTACCTTGCAAAACCAAAGATGGCTGTGTTAAATGACTGTTATTTTTAACCACTGTCGTTTGCCTTAAAAGACACCATTATGAAAAAATTCGCTTTAAACACACCAGAGAGCGACTTTTTTTAATAAACGTGCCCCTGTGTATATAGAAGAACGTTTTGCCATTTCCCCCTGAGGCAGATAATTCCTATTTAGCTGGTTTATTCTAGTTTAAAAAGAACCCCTTTTCAGTCTTAATGTTTATCATTCATTACATATACTTTTTGAATGACTGATAATTAATTTGTTACAGTTTATTACCCAGTTCTTCATCTATTTAGACATACAATATCTAATATAAATATTATGTTGCCTGAGTCGTTACAGTTTCTTCCTTTCCAGGTCAGGAATAGTAAACTATAACATAAGCATAGTCATTTGTTTTCCAGAAATTGACACCGCACTGCAACTGCCTATGTATGTATGAGCAGGGAGGGGATTTGACTATCACTATAGTAACAAACTTGAATGAACCCGAAAAAGTGGAAACGCCACAAACATCCAACACGTTAGTGCATCTATAGGAACATATTTGATATCGTATAAGAACGTTTTCTGAGTTGAGAATGTTCTTCGCATTTCAAGTTTTGTTTAGGCCATAGATGAGATTCCTAAATGAAAGTGCCTTACGGCCAGTGTGTACAAAGAAAGTAAATATTAATCGATTCATTAAGGCAGGATTAATGGGCAGTCCCGAACTAGCTTTTTGGGGTTGTTTCAATTAACCAATTGGATCAGCAGCTTAAATTGAACAACATTATGAAAACTGATCAACGTTTAGAAAATGCGAGTGTTTACACATAAACTGTTGGCATAGAATGTAAATACTGAAAAGGTGACAATAAATATGTCTATCACTTGCTTAGGATGTGTCAAAAATTATTTAAATAGTTAATCTTATGATGGTATTTTTTATGAAAAGTGGGAAAACAAGATAGATAGATAGATAGATAGATAGATAGATAGATAGATAGATAGATAGATAGATAGATAGATAGATAGATGAAAGTGCACTTGTGTTATAAAGATATATAGTTATCTATAGATTGATAATGTTCTAGCTTTCAATACCTTTACCTTACAAGCGATTCCACATAATTATTTTAAAAAGACAAAGTTCTATTAAATTTATTTTAGTGAACTTGTGATTATGTTGCCATAGTGATTAGAACTGTTCCCTCAAAAGTCATGGAGAGTTCGGCGGGTTATTTGCCCGAGTCTGTGTGGATTTCTCAACTTCTTTACTCCGCTGTTACTCCAGTATGTCGAGGGGAGCGCATTAAATAGGCGAATAACTCAAAAGCGGCCCGATGAGAGTATAAGCATGCCCTGCGATGGACTGCAATCCTTTCCACGACTGGCTTCTGCCTTATGACCAAATGCCATCCAAAACTGGATTAAGTGGTCACGAAAATGAAAGCATGGAGGTGTCTGGTAAATTGGTTTAATCGCGCCCTTGTGCTCCTGTGGGTTTTCCTCAGGCTCCCATACATCCCAAATATTTAGAAAATAAATAAAAGTGCAGTTTAAACTAAAAAAATAAAGCACAGTGTACGATCATTCAATATATGGTACAGTACAGATATTACAGATAAAGACCTCAAACGGTCTGCAAAAGTAAGACAGTATAGTAGATTCTGAATAATTCGAAATGGAGGTGTCCATGTGAAAATTAATATAAGAGAAAATAGATGGGAGATTCTAGGTGTTATTTAACGTAGACAGTTGTGGATGGTTGGTTATGTACGACTCGTGTTTCGTTGGTTTGACTGTTCTTTCTTCAGGATTTTTTCCAGCCTTGGGCCCGCTTTTCCCAGGCTTGCTCTGACTTTAAATATTGCTATCAGAAAAATTATGGCTTACTGGAATGCAAACAGCTTTAGCATGCAACGCTCAACCATCTTCAAACTGGAAAGATAAGTATTCCATTATATACCAATGTTATCTTTTATATTAATGGACTTTATTACATCTATACAGTGAGGAGGGTCTTCATATTGCATCCCTGTTGTGTTTCTTTTTACCAGATCATGGATCAGCAATTTCATTATTAGCCTACACTGCTGACATTTTAAAACAAACTGTAAACCTATATGTTTTAGTTTTAAAACACATTCGGTGCACGAACAGAATGAAAGGCGGTTTTAAAAAAATCTACCAGATTGAACGTACGCTGATTCCTCACGTGGCCCACCTTCCTGCTGCCAGTGTACACAGCTACCTCCATTGAAGACCAGCTACATTCTGCCATGGCGGCTCTGCTCAGGGCCTGTCGGTGTCGTTCGCGTTCAGACAGACACCCTCGTTGCATGTGTTCAGACTTGATTTCGCACCTTTTGCTTCTTGTGTGTGTCTCCGTGTGTGTTTACCCTGAGAGCTGCTGTCTCTTTAAGTCACCGCATTCCTGCAACGTTTGCCTAAGACCAATTTGCAAGCTCTTACAAGCTCGCCCGTTTAACGGAGATTCTTTATGCCCAACAAGATTTGACCTGCCCGGGGTTAAAATGCGCATACTCTGCTATTCAGATTACATGTGGGTCACACTAGCTTCGGGTTCCTATATAGTAAATGATCCCCATAAATACGCCAACCATTAAAAAAAAAAATTCACCACTTTTGCTTTCTAATGACGCACGCGGAGAGGAATTCCCCCTCGGCTAATACTATAAAATATATATTTCTTACATTTTTTCAACTAACAAAACAAAATGCGATATTAACATTTTACTATTTTTAGCAAATGCTTTGCTGCGATAGCTGGTTATCCATTTCTAAAATGTGTTTAGGGCTTCACATTTAAAGAGTATGCACACGTATTGAGCCCACATCCTTTATCATTTCCAATGAATCACAGCTTTTTATGGAAACAGAGGAGAGGGGGTGGAGGTGTGGTAATAATACTGCACAAACGAACCCATATGGCGGTGGCGTATATATACATTTCAGCGAAGTCCTTTGTTGGTAAAAATTCTATAGAGCAGCCATCCGCCACGAAAAGACCAACGCAACACCTAATGTGGTGGTCTGATCTAAAATATAAATACGCTTTCAAGGAAAGGCAAAGATATCCGAGCAAGATTACTATCACTCAGATCCTGGCATTGCATTATCGGGGATTAAAGTTACAACACTAGACGTCTTTCCTACATTTTTGCGCGCGCGCCTGTGTGTGTGTTTTTACACTATATTATTAGTCCCCACGGATATAGAGTTTAGCCACCTCTTACAAAAAGTACAAACGAAAAACCTCGAGCAGTGGAACCGTCACAACACTAACATGTTAAAGAGGGATGAACTTCCTTTAAGACATGTTAATGCAAACCAACAGGGATAAAAACTTATCAAAAGCGATCCCCTCCCCCTTTCCTTGAGCTTCACAGACCTAACTCCCGCATTCCTCAAAAACATCCTTCCCACCATCTCCCCCGACCCCACCCCCACCCCCACCCCCGACCTGACACAAACACCATCTCTCTCTCTCTCTCTTTCTCCCTCCCTCCCCCTCTCTCCCCCCCTCCCCCTCCACGGTCTTTCAGTAAAAAAAATGGCGCTCCTAATCGACTTTATGTACAACTCCCGTAGGTACAATGCCCCTTGTAATCAGTCAGGTATTAAATAATGTGTATCATCTTTGCTCTTACACAAGTTATTCTACGCGTAAATCTCCATGAACATTACTATATATTCTCTGATTCTTGTTATCATTCAAGGTCTGCTTGTGCCAAAAAAGGTTATACGGCATTTCTTATAATGTGTGCTATATATGATCATCAGTGCTTAAGTTCTGCATTATGAATCATGCAATAAGTTTGAAAGTCCACCGTTAGGTAAAATGACCAAGTAATGTGTTCATATATAAATGTGCTTCATCACGAACTTAGAGTAGAAACATTGTGCCTCAGCTTTCCTTTATGGGTGGCGCTGGGGGGGGGGGGGGGGGGGGGTATAGGGATATTTGGGTCTTAATTCCAAAGTTTTCTTACTTATTTATCTTGCAGTCGGTTAAAATCATCAGTCGTCCGCAAATGGTATTACTTAGCAGGTGTAACAATGTGATATTTAGGCGTACAAAAAAGTAAAAGTGCCATGTACTATGATATTAAGATAGCTTCGGGTTTATTCTACATGTACTATTTCACAGCGAGGCCAAAGTTATGCCAGTATGAGTACGCTAGAAGAGAGGGTGTGCTTTAGTTTCACTTGTCTCACGTTTTCGCACAAATATAAACATTAAGAAATCCACATCCTTAGCATTTCATTTGTACATGTTAAGCTCCAAATCGACCTGATGTTTTTACTGCTTATTGTGACTCGCTGTATTTCTGGGCTGCATTTTGATTTGCGTGTATTGGGAAATACGGAATAAAGAGTGTCAGTCTGTATAGCAAGATTGTAAAACTAAAACTTTACCTTTAAATGTAATTGTACAAAATAAACACGGGCATAATCGCCGTATCGATTAATAAAGTGCACGGTGAACTGAAAAATGTAAATGCACAAGTTAATAAACTTGCCAAGTAAATTAAGCATAAAATTTTATTCAGCGTTTGTGTTAATATTAAACTAAATGATAAATGAAGAAACTTTGTTATCTCATCTTAATGATTATATTACAGAGACAAACATATAAATGTGTACTCTTACGTATCATTCGTATTTTGTGCCATTTAAACCTATCAAGCTGTATGTATATATTCCGGCTGTAGATTCGTACATAACAAGAACAATTCAATAAAAGTATTTTAAACCATGCAGTAAGCATATGTTATGTGGCGGTAGACAGTTAATAAGAAGAACTGAATGTGAAATAGTGTAGTCATAATTTAAAGTTGCCCTACATTAGTGTTGTTCATTACAAGTATAGAGAATAGTTAATTGAACTATGTAATAAGAAAAACGAAACTAATAACTAAATATCTCCTACTATCCAAAAATTAAAAACAACAGAAATAAAGGTAACTGGAAGAATATGCATTCCTCAAAATGAAATGGAAGGGCAGGGTTGTCGTGTTAGTAGATATTTTAATATGTATTGGAAGCAGTTTGTAAGTTGAGCAAAAATTACAATTCAGGCGTATACTTTCTTATTTAACAAAATTATACTATTTCGTTTAAATATGTCATCTGGACAGGAAGACGAAACTTCAGACAACATTTTCAACAGCAACTTCCGTCGACCACGAATCCTTCACATCCTTCCACGTGCTCATTTCATTTCTTTTGCATAACCTCCACGATGATGTCTGCTGACGTCTGATGCTTTGACAATACTATTGCACTGCTTCAATTGGTCAAACAGTAGTGCAACATTGTCAGAGCGCCTGACCACAGCCTTTCTTGGACTCAACTTTTCATGCATTTTCTACTCCTACTTTTTTACTCCCACTCTTTATTCTCCAACACTTCCTGGTACTCCAGCTCAGAGGCGAACGACTTCAGACATAACGCGAGCTCTCAATACATTTCCACTGTAAAGAGCAATTAGAGATATTTGAATTAGCATCATTGTTATTACCAGTGGTAGGAGCACAGGGGGTGCATAATTTGACAGTCACTCGCCATCTAGTTTGCTGCATCACTGCATCAGTTACTGTTGTATTCTGAAGAAAAACACGTGCCTTTTCAATAAGCGAAGGGAGTGGGGGTGGGGGGGTTCAATGTATAGAGTAGCTGGTGGAGCAGGATATAATGGCTGCATATTTAATAATGCCCACTTTATAAAAATATAAATGATCAATACACAAAGTGAATTAAAGGACTGTATACTAGGGAATATTAAATTCAGAACACGCCAAATACTGTATAAAGAGGCAATCTATACTGTCTATCTAAGCAGTCTAGCAGATCGAGGCCTGCTCGAATATTTTCTTAAACTGTTAGCATACTTAAAAAAACATTTTTAAGTACCACAATTTTTAAGTTTATATACGCTTACATTAAATCAGTTTATGTCTGTGTGTGTATATCTCGTAGATACAGTATATAGTACACAAGCACAAATACACAAACCTATACTGAGCGCACGTAAATGCGTGCACACCTTGTATACATATAAACATGAAAACGCATATGTAATTCGAATGACCATAACTGGCTTAATTTACTTTTAAATACGCGTTTTCCTTAAACAATAGTCAAATGCCTCGATTTCGTAAGCCTAATCTGGGAAGCTATTCAAACACGTGGATGAAATCCCAAGAAAACAGTTCACGGGATTGTTTATGGGTGGCCTGATCGCGGCGGTCGCCTTTCTGCAAGCCAATGCCCTTTTAATATTGCACTGCTCTTACCAGTTTCCAGTAGTACAACAGAAAAAGGGCCGCGGACAACAGATTAATCACATTCAATGTAGTAATAAAACGTGCATTATGTAAAAGAAAAAAAATAATAAAAATATAATAACTGAATAAACCTTTACAAATGCAAAAGAAAAAACGGGTAGGGACATTAGGAATGTAAACAAACAGTGCGGATCCTTTGATTCAACTTTATTTCCTTATTATCATCAGTACTAACATCAATGAAACAAACACTGTCCCAGCTGTATTAAAATCGGAAACTCAGTTACAAACATACGTGAAGTTTCAGAGGCAAGAGGGTGAACTGGAGTTTCTAAAGGCAATGTGTCATATGTAGAAGGTAATTTTCTTTAAATGTACAGCAGCCTATACAACATGTCATTTTATATATATATATATATGTGTGTGTGTGTGTGTGTGTGTGTGAGTGTGTGTGTGTGTGTGTGTACACACCCATATAACATTTTGAAAGGGAATAAATTATGTAATGACCGGGTTTTAACTTCGTGCTACCATAACAGGATGAAACACGTAACTGCAAAATAACATATGCAGAGAAGAAAAACGTTTTGAAATTTGCAACAAACAAAACGTTTAAACTGTCACTCCGTTAAATATTTTATTTTTCATATCTTATCCATTTACTTTCCCGACCAATCAATGTATCTTTTACAATAGGATTTCCACATACTTTTGTACTTCCACATACAAAGTACTTAATAACTTTGAGTAACCAAAATCAAAAGGTTTCTTTACTTTTTAACAAACAAATCCCATTGTTAAAGATAGCAATGTAGTACGATTATCCTTCATAAATATGTACATATTCTTTATTTGATTATTTTGCCCATACATAGAGACAATATTATTCCGGTATATACTGAAATAATAATACACTTTGTTGAATATTATACTATAGATAAATAAATGTAATTACAAAAAAGAGATACTTAACTACCAATTGGTGTACTTATCTAAAGTCTGCTTTAACACAAATATTGACCATTTCCTTAAGTTATACAGAAAAGCACTAACAGCAGTCACAGTCGCTTCTTTTCAGTACTATTTGTATCCTTGCCGTTACTCAAAAATATATACATTTACAAATAAATACGTTATGAGTAAAACACGATCGATAGTGACCAAGATGAATTGTAAGAGTCCTTCTGCATATAAAGTGTTTTTCTTTCATGGAAAACATCTGTAATATCTCCATGCAGGCGAAACTTTTTTTTTCTATCAAACCATCTTACTGTGTAATTAATTGTACTTCTAAACCAAGTAAATATTTTAGTAGTTTTGTTCTCAATCAGGAAATATCAGTAGCCGTCAATTTACAACCTCATAATTACACGTTACACAACACTAGAACTCAAAATACCAATTTATGAACATTTTGGAAATTTCTGCGGCAGACTTGTTGAAGCATTTTTAAGTTCTTATTTAATGACTAGCTCTATGGATCTCTATTACAGTCAAAAAATTATTCCAGATGATCAACATTAATTGGATTTCTTTATAACATTTTCTCCTCGTTAATTTCTCCATTGAAAAAATAAAGAAAAGAAAAGAAAAACACACACAAACAACACAACTATACTGCAGTAGGTCCACTTATTCCAGTAAAAATGACCATGCTAGAAATATTCAGATGCATAGTGAAGAAACACAGAGAACTCATTGGCAGTTCACTTTCTTAGAGCTGGCTTTGCTGTCGAGTGGACAGTCTAGAATTAAGTGAATTTATTTACAAGCCTTCTTTCTGTTTAAACATTCAGCTCACATACCTGTACAAATATACGTGTACTATCACTATACTGAATGCACTGAATTAAACATCAAGTTTTCTCCACCACGCTTAAAATGGTATTGTAATAAATATATTTGTGTAAAGGGATTACAAAAATCATATCAGTCTTAATAGTTGTACTAATTACATTTTTCCCCCCAGATGGAGCTTTGCCTGTTTTGGCTCTTCTTCTTCCCCATATAGCAACACCCCCGCCCCTGTTGCCCGTTCCCACCACCCCCATTTAAATACCCTCCATTTGATCCCCTTCACCTCCCCCCTTTTGCCCTGAGCTCCCGCCATTTCCGCCCAATCACCCGGATGCTACTCACAAACACAGAGGGAAGACCCCAAATTTCATGAATGGTACCTATAGCCAAGGGAGGGACGGTCCTCAAAAAAGTTGGCAAAAAGAACCGGAAAGAGGCAGCGTAAAATGTCCAACTTTTTTTTCTCGTCTCCCTCGTGCATTACTCCTCGTGGTCGCGTATAGATCGCGAGGTCTCGGTGCATTTTGCTGGATAAATAAATTTTGCAAAGCTTCCAGTGCCAGCCTCATGGCCTCCCAGCTCCAGCCTCCATCTTTGACTACTTCACATTCAGCTCCTGCCTGGCCAAATTCCTTATTTGCATGTTTTTTTTCCGATTGGCTATTTCCTGCGCTAGTCTATGCCATGTGGCACCCCATTGGTTGAATTTCAGGGTATTTAAAAATATTACCTGATAGCTGGTTGGCTGACGTCTCGTGAACGTCAGCGTATACTCTTATTTTAACAATGAATGCACAAACACTATCTCCCATTCACAAAATCTATATTGCCCGCCTTTTCTTTACTACATTTTCATTGATTTTTTTAATCTATGGGGGCCCCACCCCGCTCTTCATGTATAAGTCAATTAGTTGAAAATGAAACTTGATCATTCTTCCCATTATTGTGAATGTTTTAATAAGTTCGGCTGCACTTATCTTTTATAACTTCGTATGAACTTCTCTTAAGTTGCACCTTTACTTGGAAAGCCCCCTTATGCTGTCAAAGAGTTTTATTATTCTTTATTTCGTCCTTTTATTTTCTTTAATTCGTCTGTCACTTAAACAATAGAGAACAAGTATCCACGTAAGATTCATCTTAAACTGCACTATTTTGTTATAGCCGTCTGACAAGAGGTTCGCAATAAAAAAAAAAAACATGTATTTCCTCAATGCCCAAAAGACAATCGACATTATTATTACTTATTTGTTGGCTGACGCCTTTATCCAAGGCGAGTGACACTGTTTCAGATACAACTGGTTACATTTCTTTATTTTTCCCCAATTAAAGCAAAGGCAGGTGAAGTGACCTGCTCATGGTAACTCAGTATCAACGGGATTTGAACCCACAACCCCAGGTTTTGAAGTCCAATAGCCTTAACAACTACATTATCTATGCTTAAATTATTTATTTTTAATTTTTACCTAACCGCATCACTTGCAATATATTTCAAATGTAGCATTTCAGTAAATTATTACCATTATAGTATGTTTATTTTGTCCGTGTTATTATCTGTATTATTTACACTTGTAATCTTGCTATCATTTAACGCTATATCATGCTTAGAAATAGACAGATAAAAGATGACACATAAAATAAATGTACAAATATTAAAGGGACTACGTAATAAATAGCCATGTGTAACAGGCTTAGATCAATAGAAGTAAATGGTGTAGTAAACAATATTTATAATAAATTGAAAGCTTGACTATTATTTCTTTTAAAATATAAATAAATATAAACGTGCATGATATTGGAAATTAAAGTCAGATGTGCATATGCTGTCAAAAACGAGCAAGTCGAGGTGCCAATGTTGATACATTACACTTTCTAAATTGTATTGTTGGTGTAAACATCATTAACAGAATTTTTAAAAATAAGTGAAGCAATTTAAACATCAGCAATCAGTTTTATCATCAAATGTAAAGTTTTTGTTGTCTAATTTCAGTATTTTGTGTGAAACATAAGAGCATTGGAAGAATTGAATCATTAGCTTATACCCTTTGATTAAAATAATTGATTTCCAAGACCACTTAAAAACATTTTATATAAAAATAAATCTAATATTCTTTTAAAACAGGAAAGGTTATATTGGAAGTACAGTTTAAAAAGCATTCTTAATTATTTAATAATTATTTGTAAATGAAAATTTTCTGAAATCTGGCAGGCTCAACACATATATGATAATGCAGCCTTCAGAAGCATAAATCTCTTTTGGCCTGACTGCATTCATTTCGGTCCATTTAATGGCCTCTGATCAAGTTGGACTCTAACCTTGCATATGTATTGCTTTCGTTTATATTAACATATTGCGAATGACATATTTTACTTGTTTGTTTCGCATGAAATTCATCGTTTCCCTTTATTATGCAGTCACCCTTCTTGGGTAGCCAGATCAGATGGCTAAAGTTAAACAACGTTTGACTACTTTGGACTTTTCAAAAGTTACTCTTCTTTTCAACAGAGACCGTTGTAATAACAGTTTGGGTGGGGACCAAAGGGTCTTTCTGTAGCGTGCAGCTTTCTGGCAGGATTTGGGGTGATGCGAGAGGAGGGCACTGAGCTGTAAAATCACACATTCCTGTCCAATGGAGCTGAAATAATGGTATTGTCCCGCGGAAAAGAGCCTGCTTTTCTGTTACCCATTCTCCCCCTGATCTGCAGAGACCTGATTGTGCAGTTAATCAGTAAAAAACGTTTGATGTAACGCAGGGCGTGAATTCAAAAGGGCCAGGGGATTCAAGAGGGATTCTTTTGTCTGCTGCTAGAAATTATTTCTCTCCCTTATACGTGTGAACACTTTAGCTGTCTGATTCCATATAGGTATAGGCGCCGTTTAAATACAACTTACCTAAACATATGTTGTCATCAGTGTCAGGTTTTTAAACTTACAGCATTTGAAACCAAATACGTACATAACCACATAACAAAGCATAACATTCGCAAAACCACTCTATCCAATAATTAATAAATTTCAACACGCATTGTGCGAAGACTGTCTCAGGAAATATCTATAATACTCTTAAACAAAGTTGCTTTTGGTATTTAATAGTTAATTTAGTCCTCGCTCTGTCTCCTTTAACATCAAACTGATATGAGGAGTGTGTTATAGCTGTTCAGCAATACGTGACATCACATAATGGGCGGGGTTTCATATTTGTTCAAGGCCTTGCAAAACAAAACTTAATAATTCTTGTGTACAACAATAGATATATAGAATAAATGCTGTGTAAGGGTTTTGATAATCAATAAGCTAAGAACAAGCAAACTGCTTTAGGGTATGCCTGCTTTGTTGATATCGGTTTCCGTAGTAATTACAATTTAAGGAAACGCATTTAAAAATCGATTAAGTACAATCTGATATATCCGCAACTTTTTAAAACTTGCCTTGGTGTCATTTTCGTTTTTCCGTTACACGTTTGGAATTTTCTTGATAACCTGTAATGCAGCACGTGAGGACTGTACAACGAGTCTTTTCGTGATGATGTTAAGATTATTATTATTAATAATAGTAGTAGTAGTAGTGAAAATTGTATTAATACTATTAGTAATAATATGTACATCTATTGTAACCTGTTGATGATAAAGCTTATGCTAATACCTTTTTCGATATAACGCCAAAATGGAAGTAGTGACTGGTGTGTCCTACACCCCGCTACAGGCCACAGTGCCCGGTCGAATGACTGAGCTATAAAGGTCAGCCACAAAGCAACAGAAATCGTCATTCTTATGTCAATGCGTACATCGATTTTTCCTCAGAAAAAGGTGAGAAAAAGAGCACAGTTTGGAAAAAGTAGAAATTGTTACAGTGATTCTAAAAGGCACGTTTCAATGCACGTTTATTGTTAAACCCCAATACATAAATAAAGAGATAGGAAAGTTCGACAGAATGCCTCAAGGAAACTAGGACCATATTCAGATTTGATCTTTGACTTAAATGAATGCACAATCGATTGTATTTAAAAAGAAGGTTAATCTTACCTTTATTAAAAAATACTGTTCGCTTACCCTTGCCTCCTAACCACCGAAGAGCTATGAAGTAGGTTATTTGAGCCATGCTTGTCTGTATCCAGGAAATATCTAATTTTACGTTAGGTCCATACACGTTTTGGAAAAGTACAGTTGGTTTAAAATAGTTGGCAATGACATTTTAAAAAAAATAAGTAATAAGCCGATGAGTAAATACAGTACAATCCCCACAGCGTCCGAACAGCAGTTCGTAAAACTTTTTTTAACTTGTTACATGACGTATTTTGTTATAATCAAATATAAAATGTTGAGTGTTAAAAGCCTTCAAATCGAGTGTCAAAGTGTGCGTGTGCATGCGTGTATGTGTGTGAGTGGGCGCGAGGTGGAGAGGGGCGTTCCGGGGGCGGACCGGAGGGGGTGGGGAGTTTTTGGAGGGGGATTGGAAAGGGAACTGGACGTGAAAAGTGGTGGAAAGCTCAAGAAGCCCAAAATAACCTGCACATCTTCGAAAAGCCCAATTGCTTTCACTTTTTTCCTCTCTGCGGTGATCTACTTCATAATCAAACTTTCTTTCTTTCTTTCTTTCTTTCTTTCTTTCTTTCTTTCTTTCTTTCTTTCTTTCTTTGAACGATGAGGAAGATAATAAAGTAAAAATGTGTTTCATTGATAGAGTAGGCTTCATACTGATAAGCACATCTTGGGGGGGGGGGGGGTCGCAGAGTAACATATAGTAAATGCATATATGACTATGTTCAAAGCTCCCGTTATATCCTACACTAGATTTTGTGACTGCTGCATTTCATCTTATTTATTAGTGCAACGGTGAAGGTACAAGTGGGCTTTGAAAAGAAATTAAACATTTATGTACATGAAGCCACCTTTAAATAAAAAAATATAAAAATTAAATAACATTGTACTTTTTTCAAATAACATTAATATATTAAGTTTTGAAACTCGCATACTTATTATTTATCTCCTTTTACTGTGGGAGAAGGAAACAACAAATTAATATGTTGAAATATTAATAAAACGACACATACCTGGACTGCACTGGGCATTGTAAAAGGTTTTTAGTTGCAAATGAAGACAAATTCATTTATGAATAATATTAATAAAGCTTTCAGGTTAATTTTATAGAAGTAATTTTCCTACTTTGTAGAGAATAAAATTGTACATTTATGGAATTATTTCTGAATATATGCGTTTGCTTTGATATTATATATATATATATATATATATATATATATATATATATATATATATATATATATATATATATATAATGATAATGACATTGACGTAGTTAATAATAATATCAATACTCACGAGAGGCCATGGTGGTTTTATGAAACAGAAGGGGTGCACCATGTAGGCCAATGACACTGGCTGTAGTGGTTTTCTGGGGTAAAGGCTAATTTCAGTAAAATTATTCCAAATTTTTATTTATCTATTTTTTTTTGTTTGTTTTCAATCAGTTAAGTGTAGTGAACCATAGACGTGTGATTACATGTGGTGTTCAGAGTTGTATAATACGAATTAATACATAATAATTAAAAATCCACATCCAGCGCACTGTATCAAACCAAAAAATAAGCGAATTAATAACGTTGTAATGAAATGAATTAACAGTGGTGCTTAAAGCCTTGTGGGTGTTGTTTTGTTAGTTTATTTGTTAACAGCCTCAAAATGATGGGTCACTTTGAGCACGCATAGGAAACAGCAGATGAGTTTCTTCTTGTTAACTTTGGACTCTGGTGATAGCACCTCCCTCTCCTCGCACTCCTCCTCCGTCCCACCGCCACCTCCTACCAGCTCCACTCCTCGACAGGAACGAGTTGCCCCACCCTGAGCGCTCCCTGTCACAATAAGCGCGGCGGGGACCTCGCCTTCGGGTCACACGCTCAAGGTCCACTTCCAGCAAAAGGAGTCCCGGACCTGGGAGCTGAAATGAAAAGATAATTAACAGCTGCTAAAAACCGAGTCTGGGGTACTTTTTAAGCAATTGTAGGGTCAATTAATATATGAAGAACAATAACAGAAGGGTTGTGGGCTCCAGTGTGCACGACTTTTTATGTTGTTTGTATCTACTGCTAGTCTTGATTCCACCCCCCACCCCAAGTGTTCCGTTTTTCCAATGCAAAAAACCTGCACGTAACTCTAAAACACATGATGCTGACTTTAAAACCTTGGCAGTCGCCTGCATCGTTATTTTTACGACACAGGTTTATTCCTTATTCCGAAACTGGCCGTTTTGTTTATTTTACACGTTAATTGTCTTTCGATTTCTGATGGTATCATTGAAATATCGCTATGCTGCGTGCCAAGACATCCGTCACGTTATAGAGTTAGGAATTTAGCTGTTCATCTTTTGCCCAAAATATTTAGAAAGCAAGTTTTATTAAATTGAATTACGCACAGAACACGTTAAACTAACGTCATTAATTAGAATTAATTCATTGAGGAAACAAAGAAACAAAATAAACGCATCAAAATGCATCATTTTGTATTAGTGCTACGGTTTTATATTTGTATTGTAAGTCTAATTGTCATTTATAGTTAACATAATATCTAAAGCTTGAAGATCAACATTTTGTTTTTAAAGATAATTATTGCATTGAAAAAATCTTGGCATTCACATATAATATTAGTTAGAAAATACAAAAAGAGAAGTGCAAAATGTAAAAAGAATCACAAAATCAAATAATATACATTTAGCCTTATTTTTAACATTTGTTAAACAATAATCTAGGTTTAGTTAAACATATTTTAAGGAAACGTTTTTATTTATTTATTTGTTTGTTTGTTTGTTTTTATTCTTTTTTCTTTACATAAAACAGTGAAGTCTATATAAAAAAGGCAATAACAGCTCCTGAATGGAGTGCTAAAAACTAATTGGAAGGTGTACATAACCATATAATTCAAGTAAGAGATATCTGGGTTTGTTTTGTTTGTTTTTTTTTTGTTTGTTTTTTTTTACATCACTTTCTTTTATTTTAAAGTATTCTTTAAGGACATGTTTTGTAAACCCCAAAGACAATTGTCACACAAGAAGATATAACAGTAAATCCACGTTTGTATTTTTACTACTGTTTTGTTGTATTGCTGTAAATGTGCAGATGCAAGTAAAATCCCATCTGATTCATCTGAAGACATTGCATCAGATATACAATTTGTAACTTTTTTAACCTTTGTAAGATACATTCTAATGTTTCCAAGTAGTCCAAACAAATTAACATAATTCTAAAACTCTTTGAAGAGGCAGAGTGGTAGACAATTCACAATGAAATCTTAGATGGCAAAGACAGACTGTTCTTTTTGGTTAAAATAATTTCAGTAACCAAAGCATTTTAAAGTTTTGTTAAATTTATGATTTAGCAGTAATATTGTTCTAAATACTTTTTAAGTACATTTAATGTATAGCAATCCGTACAGAGAAGAGTAAGACTGTGGTGTAAGATTGGCTGCTTGAGAATTAGTGTGTGGATAATCATAAACTTTTTTAAAGAATGTTTATGGTGGGGTTCAGTATTTTGTTAATATTAATGCTCCACCCAAAACAACATACTATTAAGCCAAGCACAAATTCATTAAATAATTTTCTTTTAGTTAAAATCAGATTTTTCTTTATGTATGTTATTCTTCAAAAATCAATTTGTTACACTGACCTCATTTAAGTGATTAATAGTAAATATATAAATTAATAATAGTTAGTGAACTTTCAGCTGTTACAAGGATATAGAAAAAAACTAGGTAATTAACTGAATGAAAATTATCAATGTCACATTACATATGAATATTTTTGTAAGTTATAGGAAGATAAAAATTCAGTGTGATAGTCTGCCTGATAAAAGTAGTGCTGCAATAGGGGATATCAAAAATACTGTTAACCAAAATCCCACAATTTTTGCTTATTTTTTATTTATTATAAGTATCTTGTGTTAAATATAATACCATGTATTGCTTTCCATTAAAAAGACGTGTTTAGTCAGGAAACACACTTTAAAAGATTAACAACATTTTAAAAATCAATAAGAAAATATGTCCTGAAGTAACAAAAAATAATTTTTAATGTAAACTGTTCCTGATATTATTACAAAGACATTAACCCAAAACCTTGTCCTTACCATTTCAGTTGTAAGAAAATGATATAACCTCAAATAACAAATGAATGAACAATATAAAATCTATTGTAATGGTTCTAGTAATTCTGATATGATGGTTGGGTGCTTGGACCAATGAACAGAAGGTTCTGGTGAAGTGACATCTTGTATTTTCTGTGAATGCTATGAAATATTTATTAAGAAGAGCTTCTAATAAAAGATTTCTGACATACATATTATTGGGGCTTGTTGCAACAAATACACGATAGTAGTCACAAATGAATCACAAAATAAAATTTTCAAGTAAAAATAATTAAGTCTTATGTATAATATGTGCAACATGGACAGCTCTTGGTGCTGCTGATAAAAACACTTATGTTTCCTGCGTCAGAGCATCCTATTATATTAAGCCCTAATGTATCAAGATAAGGCAGTCCCCATTTATTATTATTATTATTATTATTATTATTCCTAGAACTGGTGAAAATAAAACAAAATGGATGATAGTATTTTATTTTTTTCTTTTGTGATTTTTTTAACTTTTAGTAAGAATTATGGAAGAAGCACCTCAAGGCACCTCACTGTCTGACTCAGCTATTTTCTGCCTCTGGGAATTTTACTCTTGGGGCTTGTTCTGAGACCCACCTCCCCCCCCACCCCCAACACTTTCTGGCGGTCCCACCCTTTTTCCTTTCCGAGTGAGGATGGTATTGATTAAAGGTCTATCATCATTGATAAGTATTGATGACTTTGGAGGGGGTTTAATGGATGTTTTTGTTTGTGGGAGGTGAAGTGCTTCCATTCCTTTAATTTTTTTTTTAGTTTGAATTCAACCTTCCCCCCAACACCCCCCATCCTTTGACTCTCCTAAACCCCCTCCCTAATTGCATGTATGGCATTCCATCCGAGTGGGTGGCATCCTTTTTAACTGCCTCTTCTTTGCTCAGGGAAGGCTTGTAAAAAATCTCTTTCATGTATCTAAAGCTCAACAGACAAAAAGGATTCATGCATGTCCCCCAAAAGGTATGGGATGAAGTGAGTGGTGTTATTCCATGACTTCCTACATTTCACTTATTCCAAGTATCCCTTGTCAATGAGCAGCCTTAGGTTACAGACAACATCTAAATTACCCACCTGGAAAAGAGTCCTTCCTCTTTTCACTGGAACATTCCACCTCAACAGGAGAAAAAGGTCATTCCAAAGCATCACATGTGTTAGTAAATTCTCTTTAAAAATAGCAGTGGAATGACATATTCTGTTGGACAAAATGAAATAATTCAAATTATTTCTATCTATGAAACAGTAGATATCTCAAATCTACCTAATGAAGGGCCATTGCTCACTTTTCTCTATAATTCTCAGATTTATGAAAAGAAATTACTATGTTTAAACTGAATGTGTGAGCAATGCAAAATTAAAATGGTTGTAAACATTGTTCTTTCCTGGAAGGAGCTTATATTCTTAAAAATAAAGGTGCCAATGTGAAGTGGTTCTTCAGAGTAATGTGATAGGGGAACCATTTTTGTTTCCCAAATGAACTATCCACATGAAGATTTCAGAAGGAAGCCTTTTATTTTGATCTGTAACAGATTCCATGAACTGCCCCAAATAGATGATAACAGGGGGTTTTAATTACCAATGGGTTCAGGATTTTTAAAGGACTTCTGTTGTATATAATAACACAGATTCTGTTCGGGTTTTCATCATTTGTTATGTCCTTCTCAGTAGCCATTAAAAAATTCTGTTTTGTCCTCATATTAGAAATTTTTTCAAAGCCCAAAGAACTTCAAATGCAAATAATTCCACAGAGAATGAAATGGTTCTGTTTTAAACAATGGTTCTACGAACAACCACACAAACCAATATAAAGTATCACTGTAGAGATATTATTTTTAAGATTGAGAGTTGAAAACATGCTTAACTCTGTTATAGGTAGAAATTATTCCATGGCTATTATCAAGTTGGATGTAGCTGATACTTAGACATTTATTTGACCAGGTAAAAGAAACAATTATAAAAAAAAACAAAAAACTACTTGTTATCAAGTCAACCAATCAAAAATCTATTTGGTTTGGTCTTAAAAATCACTCCTCAATCTAAAGAGACCTCAAAGTCCATACAATAATTACATGTCCATCTGCAGAGGCTTATAAAACCATATCAAGAAGTTATGAAGGATGACAAAAGTTTCAAGTCAAAGAAGATAAAGAAGACAGAAGTTTTGAAGGAAGGTGGTTGTACTCACTGACCATTGTTTTGGAGAGTTGCAACTGTGAGTGACCTTGTGAAACTATAAACTTACAAACTTCATCAGTCTACTGTAAGACAAACAGGGTACACTTTGACAAAATGTAAGACTTTAATAGTTCTTCTTAGAAGAAGGTGGGTCAATTATTATGACGATCAAAAGAACCCCTAAACTGCATGTAAGGCTCTCTAGACCACTCCTTGTTTGTAACTCAGTTTTACAATAGAAGTGTAATTGCAATGAGTTTTTAAGAGCGGGGAGGCCAGTAAGAAACCTTTACTGTCAGAAAGATAAAGGAACATGGCTGCCTATATAAAGTCTGTTAATGACCACCTGAGTCATCCTGGAGAAGAATATTCTCTCAGCAGAAACATGTAAACTCGATTGCTTTTGCAATGACAAAAAAAAACCCTGCCACTTTGGAACAAGCCTATCATGGAAGTAACATTATCCTAACATTCAGGTATGATGGTAGGAGGTTTGTAATTAGGGACTGCTTGTCTACCCACAAACCAGGAAGACTTGTTGTCATCGAGGGGGAATAATACATTAATTCAGATTCAAAAATGACAAAAATAAGGCCCTCTGTGAGGTGACAATGAAATGAAATATGAGAATCTGACCTTAACAATGATTCTGAATAGTACAAATCTACTTAGACTGAATTACGAGAAAGAAATGTATTGGAGAAGGCCTAAGTCATACTACAGATCTCCACCAAGTAGAAATGTTGTAGCAAGACCTGAAGTAGGGTGTCCATGCAAGACTACCATTAAATCTGGAGTTGTTTGAGGCAGGTTTGGGTACAAATTCCTCAAAGCAGATATGAGTCACTGACTTGTGATTTGGGGAAAAGTCAAACAGCTGTCATAGCTGCTAAAGGATGATCCATCACTTATTTAATTAAAAGGTTCCATTACTTTCGCATATGAGCTAATTCTTATTTATTTCACTGTTGCATGCATCGGTTCCTCTGAACAATATGTCGAATGTGTGGGTATTAACCTTATTAACAAACTTAAATAGCATTGATTTTTCAATGGCATTCAGTCCAGAGTTGGTTTTTGCCTAATTATTCTAGAAATGGCTTTGGTTGTCTAAAATGCTGTAATACAATGTATAATGTAATACAATATTATTTTTTCTTAACTAAATAGATTCTGAGTATAGCATCAGTGCATGTTTGCAGCTGTTCTTTGATTCTTCTTCTCTTCTGCACAGTTTACCTCCTAAGTTAATGTGCGAGTCCCAAAAAAACCATCCATCCATCCATCCATCCATCTTCCAACCTGCTGAATCCGAACACAGGGTCACAGGGGTCTGCTGGAGCCAATCCCAGCCAACACAGGGCACAAGGCAGGAACCAATCCTGGGCAGGGTGCCAACCCACTGCAGGACACACACAAACACACCCACACACCAAGCACACACTAGGGCCAATTTAGAATCGCCAATCCACCTAACGCATGTCTTTGGACTGTGGGGGAAACCGGAGCGCCCGGAGAAAACCCACGCAGACACGGGAGAGAACATGCAAACTCCACGCAGGGAGGACCCGGGAAGTAAACCCAGGTCCCCAGATCTCTCAACTGCGAGGCAGCAGCGCTAACCCACTGCGCCACCGTGCCGCCCACCCAAAAAAACATAATACTAAAAAAAAATAAATAAATAGTCTCTCCTGTATACTTTAAAAGAAAAGTTTTCAGATGCCCAGTAATTTTGCCATAGTGAACAGATGAAGGAGTTGAGCATAGTCTAAAAAAACTAATTTTTGATGTTCAGTAATCAACCAGTCCTTATTTTATATTCCTTTTATACAATGAGAAACATCATAGGGCCATACAAAACAAATAACACTATTCTGATGTTAGTGGAATAAAGTAATGTATCGCATATATGAAAACAGACATAGCAGCCACAGAACAAAATGAGAATTTTGACTAAAAGATTGAGAAAAGATTTGATTTTAAAGAAACTGAAAACATGTTTTCAACCTGCAACAAAACACAAAATAATGCAAATGCTTTCTGTTGCACACAAATTGTTCAGGTGTCAGCAATATCCAGTCTGTTCATAGCCAAATAGGAGGAATTTGGAGTTAAGCATGATTTCCACTATATTTTCCTTTTGAGTCCTCTAGGAAAGAGCAATGTTTATAATCATTTTTAATTTGCTTTGTCCACATATTTAGGATAAAGAATTATATTGTAAAATGATAAATAGGCCCATCAGTAGGTAGGTATATGAGATATCTACTGATCTAATAGATAGATAGATAGATATGATAGATAGATAGATAGATAGATAATAGATAGATAGATAGATAGATAGATAGATAGATAGATAGATAGATAGATAGATAGATAGATAGATAGATAGATATGAAAGTGCACTTGTGTTATAAACATATTTTTGGATTTATATAATGGCAGATGTGGTCTGTGTGTGCCCCTTCCTGCTTCTTCATAACATTTTGCGCACTAAATTTCTGTCAATATCTCAATAAGCAGTGGTATGATATCATTGCTTTCTAAAGATGTTTTAATGGTATATGTAATGTAATTCTTGTTTAAGGTGAGTAAGTAAATGTATACACTGGTGAAATAGTTTAAGTAAATACGTCAGACACTAACCTGCAATAGCAAAAGGACTTTAAAATTGTATGGCTAGTTCCCTGAGTTTGCAATAAATCAGGAACAAAGTATTATAAACTTGACTTCCTTTCTTTGAATTATGGGGAGTTTGTATTTAAATGCAATGGGAAAACATTTCAAAAATAATGACAGATTATGTAAATTGTGTCTTCCATAATGCCTTCCTCATGTAGAGAGAAGGACCTGAGAATGTTATCTTCTTTGACAGACCATTTCATACCCTTTGCCATTTCATGACAGTCTGACACTCTACTTTGATGTTGGTGGGGTGGGGTGGGGGGGGTTTACCTATAAAGCATGGCGATCAGCTAAATTGTCCCCAAAGCATGAAAGGTGAAAAGAGGGTGTAAAACAAAATCATGCAAAAAGTATTACTGAGACACCTTCAAACAATTGTTTTTCCATTTGGTTATTTTGCAGAACCCCAGTTTTTTTTTTCGTAGTGTCTTCATGTCTTCATTGGTTTCTTAAGAATTCTCTATCCTATTACAGTTTTAGTGCAGAATACAGCAAATTGGGCATGTATGGCTTTAGACTACAAATGTATGACTATTTCAAATTAAACAAGCAAACATTTTTTATTTTAAAATGTAGGAGTGGAAGGGTTGAAGATTAAAATGTAAACTGCAGAATTTATTATAATTACAAGAGTGTTTCAAATTATTTCCTTAAACTGAGGCATATTTTACTTCTACTCAAGGTCTCTATTGGAGGTGAAAGAGGAAACTGCTTGACCTCAGTGTGACCCATGACCCCAGGGGTCAGCACCCATGGAATGTACAGATGTCACGGTTCATAAGCACACACAAAAACTCTCAGGTTTCTCAGGCCCAATGGCGCCAGGTCCTGCAAGAGGCCAACATATGTAACCTTCTAGAACTGGCTACTTGTACCTGAATTAAATCGCACAAACGACAGGTTCACAAAATGCAGATCTCTTTCACATCCTCTGCCTCTGAGAGAAATGTAGCGCATAAGAAAGTTGAATTATTCTCTTATACATGTACGTCTGGGTGTGAAGTATAAACTAACTAAATTCTGAAAATCACAAAAAAAACCCCACCAAGTCCAGAATGCATCAATGCACATTTCTGATCTCTACATGTATTTCCTTCAATGTAGGCGCTTCAAAGAAATGAATCACAACTTAATTTATTCAGAAAACCATTTAGCTCCATTCGTTTTATTTTCTTGTAATAAATCTGTTTTTTACTGATGGTCTGATGTCTCCTCAACATATTTAAGTAATTTTCCCTTCTTGGTTTTTTAAAATAGAAAGAATTTACTTCTTTAAATGTTTTAGTCAAATATTTTAGTGCAAAATGTATAAATTAATAACATATTATTAAAAATCATTTTAGTTTAACACACTGTAGTATTTCAGGAAAAGAGGTGCTGAATGATGGTGATCTCAGAATTAGTTGCAGCTATTCAGTTCAGTTAATACAAATAAATAAATAAAATAATAACATTAAGCTAATGACTCCATAAAACAATTTAAAGACTGTTGTTTTGAAATGTCTGCCTTTGTAAATGTGAGACCACTTATTAAATAAAATCTTACATTAAGCATTATTTGGTTTATTGCATTGTGCAGGTAAAAGCTGATTTTATAAATTATGAAAAATCTGAAAACAGATTGTATTGTTAACATTAGTACTGAAACATGAAATGTTAATTAATCTTACATCCATCCAGACATTTTAATCTGCTTATATTTTACCATATTGTGCTTTAATCTAATATATTTTATAAAAGTTTGATGTGAACTCAGTGTGTTTAAGCAACTTTGACAACACTCATATAAGGTACTTGTAGTAAACTGCAACTAAAATTCAAAAACTAACTGTATCATAGCAACTATTTAAAATGTTTTAGGTGCTGTTAATTTGTTCGTATTTTCTGAATGTCATGTTATGCAGCCTGTTTTCACTTCTCCATTTGTAGCCACCTTTGATTAATACTGTCATTACTGATCAGATATTTTCAGTGTATGAAGAGGAGTGAATTTCTTCTGCTATGTGTTAATTGTTGTCTTAATTGTTTTAATATGTACAATAAGGAATTAACTGCACTGCACAAAAATTGCCTTTAGGATCCTTACTTGTTATCTCATTATTATAGGGACTTTCTTTATAACAATTCTGTTCGTTTGTAAACTACGAAAGAAACTATGGCAAAGAGGTTTGGCTTTTTAAAAATGTATAGTTTTTATATGTTTATTCTATGCATTTATATATGCATATTTTACAACAAAAATACTATTAAAAGAATAATTATTCAGACAAGTATTTCAACTGTCATTGTTGAGACTGAAAATCAGAAACGAATATATTTTACAAAACATGCATTCACTTTTTAATACAGATCAAGACACTGAGTGGTGAGATATTTACTTTGCAGATATAATTAAAGTATGTGTGTATGTGAATCAACGATTTTTCCTAAAAACTAATCGTGCTCACTAAAGCAAAGAGATGCATGTATATTTTTAATAGAAATTATTTATCAAATGCAATAGTAAAGATTCATTTGCACAGAAATAATAACAGGCACTGTTAGATGTGACTGATATTCCAAATAAAGTACGTAATATAAACGAATGAAGATTGACCCTTCATGTCTGGCGAGTCCAAAAATACAAAAAGCATAAAAAAATCTGACTACTTTACAAGTCAAAGTCAAATATTTCCTGAAGACTTCGGAAAGACCCCACTTTCCAAATTATGCGACATGAGAATGACCTTGACACCGATTATTGGTTCTGTTTAAAACAAATGCACAATTTGGGAATGCCATTTTGAAAAGGTGTTAAATTGCACTTTGGGCGAACAATTCTCTTTCCTTTCCACGCAGCACTTGGGGGGCGTGTCGCATTGCCAATGTGGGCGATACCCTGGGAGTGGCAGAGTCTTAGACTGGCGCACGGACGAGCCTTGATCCCGCCCACTTGGGGATTTTGACAATCAGAATAGTCATTTACAGAGTCCGATAATGAATGGACGGCGTTCTAATGAAATGTTTATTTGTTAGCCGCTTGAGCCAATATAGCATAACTGTAAATTAAAAACGTTAAAACACCTGTAATAATAATTATAATAATACATGAAAACTATTTATACAGGCAAGAAAAACTAAAAAGATTTTTAGTTTTTTTTGACAAGCATTTAAAACTGATCAAACACATACACATGATTATTTTTGATGATAAATGATAAAGGTTCGAGACAATGTCTTGTATTGTTCTTACTGATGTCAGTGTCAACCTTTATTGAATTATGCAAATTAAAGCGCTACAATTAAATTAGCAGTAGTAGTATTGTCAAGAATCTGTTGATTTCATTCAGTGTCCTATATGTTAGCTTTTTCAAGTATCCAAGGTCCGACATAGATTAAAAAACAGACACAGATAGTAGATTTCTAATACTTTTATTACGTGATTCATCATGCAGTTCTAAATTAATCGCAGGTGGCTCAAATCCTGCATAACGAGAATCAACGTTTTGAAATGTGTTTTTAAAAGGGCAGTGTTCCCCCCGTCATATCCATAAAAATCTCCTGCCAGTTGTCAGTGAGATACGAGAGCAAAAGTGAAATTCAACTACAGCGCTGCTTCTTTTTAAGTGGCCCCTTAATTCAAGCCATCTGACGAAAAAAGGGGGCTCTTATCAGTTAGGCTTTAAAGGGCAGATCGACTAAAAATGAACTTTTATTGCCAGGCCAATCAGTGGGAAGGTACAGAAAGTTTAAAATCTTCACGAAATGCTGCATTGAGAAATTACAAGTCTGAGGAAAAACGAACATTTTGGGGAAAAAAAGATTAACGTAGGGTTCTGCTGTTAAATGCACATTAGATCCGGGAGTCGGCATGAAGTAATTTAAAGGGACAAGGAAGTTATCAGTTATTAAATATGCAAAGGTAAACCAAACTTCAGAATCGCTTTTCATTATCTATTCGTAATCCACTGTCACTTAAAATTAAACATGATTGTAACGATTCACCTGAAAGATAGAAAATGGTTAAAACGAATCTGATGGCAGACGAACGTGGTAGCAAGTTTTTCTTTCCCTTAACAGTTTATATATAGGATTAAATCTCCGATGGAGTCTGAACACACCTGCGCCGAAGGGGAGAAGCAGAAAAATCACTACAAACAGTCATATTGGGCAACACATCCATATATGGAAATGTACAGATGCCTTCTCATTTCGCCTAAAATAATCTGCTTCTATTATGGGCGGGGGTGAGGGGGTGGGGGATCAACTTGTGAATGAAGTAGCCGACGGGGCCTTGGAGGGGTGCGCTGCCCTGTTTGTGTGTACTGATAGGGTCACACGGAATACCCCCCACTCGCGATGACAAGTGGGCTGCACCTCAGCCTCAGCAATGCATTAGCTGAATATATCGAGACCACTTAGAGCTTATTTTTTAAGTGGAATCGTACTCACTTATTTGTCCTAAAAATGTATATTTTGAACTGATGAGCAGAATTACATTTCTATTTAATCATCACCATTTTCTGTTTAAGCAACTGCAGAATACGTGAATTAATGACTGAAATGAAATGCGTGGAATAGATTTAAACATTTTGTGTTTTAAAGGGTTATTTATGATGATGTGATACATTTTAAGTTCCACCTTTTTAGACACGTTCTCAAAAAAAAATCAGCCACTACTTTTTGCAGTTTTCCTTTTAAGTAAAAGATCCGTTGAACATTTGTTAACTTTGTGCATCCTAGGATCTATCTATCTATCTATCTATCTATCTATCTATCTATCTATCTATCTATCTATCTATCTATTCCAATTCTTATTTTTAAAATATAATACAATACAACTTTTTAAACCCGCTTAATCAGGAACAGAGTCGTGGGGGACGGAAGCTATCCCAGCAGGCATAGGGCGCAAGGAACAATCCGGGTGCCACTCAATCACAGGTAGCAGCACACTCACGTACACCACATACACAAGCGTGGACATCTGTTATTTAATTTAAAATGATTGTTTTTAGATAATCTTAATTAAACGATAAAGAGAGATAAAAAATTACATTGTTTACATACAAATATTTTCGTCTTTTTAAAGCTAATAAATTATTAGTTCTTTGTTTGTTTGTTTGTTTCTTTCTTTCTTTCTTTCTTTCTTTCTTTCTTTCTTTCTTTCTTTCTTTGATGACTGACTTGCGTGGTTTATTTGTAACTTTGAATATAATAATCTGGCTGCCTCAGCTATTTCTTACCCATAGATAGATGGGAATTATATCACATAAAATAGACAAGTGTAAAAGGTGGAAATGTATATAAAATAGATACCTAAATATTATACCTGTAGAAAGTACATTATTAAAAATACTGGCAATTTACTAGGTAGGGTACTTCCTTGTAGACCCATTTCTTTACAAATAACCATTTAATTCTGGAATGGCTTCTCTGAGTATCACTTTGGCTCTTTGTTCTTTGAAAAGGTTCCACAGTATGTGGACAAACAAGAAATCTTTAATGTATAGTCATCCACCTAGCAATATACTAACAAATAAAGAAAATCTGAATTTAGCTTGTGTTATTGTATGCAGCTAGAGTCTGCAATTTAAGCAGTTAGTATTTTGCAAATCTGTTACATCTTTTCTTATTTTTGGAACCTGTTACAGATCTAAATAAATAAAGGTTCTTTCTGGAGCATTCATGTGGATTGTTCTTCTGGGAACCAAAATGGTTCCCATATGGTATCACTCTGAAGAATCAATTTGGCACCTTTATTTTTAAGACTGTAGGTAATAAAAAGATTGTTGCAATCCTATGTAACATGCATAAATAGGCCCATCAGTAGGTGGGTATGATATATCTAGTGATCTGATAGATAGATAGATAGATAGATAGATAGATAGATAGATAGATAGATAGATAGATAGATAGATAGATAGATAGATAGATAGATAGATAGATAGATAGATAGATAGATAGTATTCTGATACAGAAAGCACTATATGACAGATAGGTTGTTGCTAAAGGAGCTATATAACAGGCAGATATGTTCAAAGACATTCTTGTTGTCTGTTTTGCTGTCCAATACACCTAATTTGCCAAATGCCAAAGGTCAGCTGCCCGGAGGCAGTTTCATCCCCATGGCAACCTTGCCTTAATCAAACAATCTTAGAATTCCAGGTTTGTGGGAAAAAAGCTGAGTTCTGCAGAGATGTCCCATCTGTCAGAGATAAGTAGAAGAAACAATGAAAAAGGAGCCTTTCACATCATGTTAAAGCAACAAAAATCAGATACATTCCTATTGGTAAATATTTAATTCTTTAAGCACACCTAGAAGTAATTTACTTGTAATTGATGATTGTCAATTTGTGTTTTATATTAGAAATTATCTGAACTCACCAGTAATGAAACAGCCCAGTCAGAGCAGTAAGTGGAATATACAAGAAAGGCTGCCTGAAGATTATAAGAATATTATACTCAGTTCAGAACTTCTGAAACTCATAGAATTGCTTTGACTCTTGAGTCCAACGAATAACTTCTGTATGCTATAACTGAAAATTTGAAAATACAATTACAGATGTGTATAGTTGACATCCATTGGTTATAAATGCTTAATAAACATATGTGCCCTGACTTGCGTAACGTGGTCTTAATTTTTTTTTTTGTCCTGTCTATCGTCACCAGTTGAACACTACCAAAAAGCTACCTGATTTTTTTCAGGTGCTTTCTGAACTCTGAAACATGTCTGTTGTAGTATGAATTGGCCCCTAAGGGTTTGGCCTGCTCTGTAGGATCAGAGCAATACAGGAATGTAGAAATTCTATACCTTAACATTCTTGAAATTCATGGCAATCTACAGGGTTCACTTTTTTGTCTTTCTTTTATGAGTTGTTATTCCTGCTGAAATGCTTATCATCATTTACATAACTTCAAATAGTTTAAAACGCTCGTGATTATTTCCTAGTCTAACAGATGTGGTTTATAATGGGATTGAAGTAAATATTACCTAATTTTTTTCATCTGTTTTATGCATGTTGTTAGTGTAGGTGCATGTATGTGTGCATGAGCTTTACCTTATGAAGGCCTGGCATTCAATGAACACTGTAGTCCTATTAAATCACCTTCACCTTCATGAATCCAGATAGAGTTCACATTCTGCAACACAAAATAATATTCAGTGAAGAAGACCGGATGACATAACACTTCAAAGAGCAGGGCCTGAGACTGGATGATAGACAAAAACAGTAGGGCAACTAAAAATATATATTTGGATGAAATGTGTTTTTTAAATTATGTGGATAGACTCAGCAGGCGTGGCCAAAGATGAAAAAGACACCCAATCTAAATTCAGGACACAGAGGGAGCCATTGTCAGACTCTATCCTGTTCCATTCAATACCACTGTGTAATCCTGAATGAGTTACACTGTGGACAAATTACAATTACACTCTTATTATTCTAACATAATTTATTTATTATCTTACATAGTTTTGATTATACAAAACATTCAGGAAGCAAAGACTGTGCCATTGCCATTGCCATTGCATTGCAGGGCACGCAGCTGCATTCATCAATGCTATGTGAGAATATTTTTTTAATGGAAGATAAGGCTGTTTTCATGAGTAACAACATAGAGAAACTAAAGCAAGTCAGAGGTGAAGGCTGTAACAATACTACTACTACTACTGCTGCTGGACAAGTTTAGAGTTTCACTGTATAGTGAACACTGCAGTACCTAAAGACAGAGGAAGAGCATGGATACTCTAGATGAATGGAAATTATGAGCTTAGGACAATGAAGCTGTGACCCCCCTCCAAAGTTCAATGTCTGTTATTATCTATCTTAATGTATCTGAATCCATTTATTCAGGTTCAGGGTCCCTGGACATAATAATAATAATAATAATAACAATAATAATAATAATAATAATAATAATAATAATAATAATAATCTTTATATATAATGCTCTACCGTGGCTTTTCATTTGTCTGTCCAGGATTGACCTCCAAGGTTATTCCTCTTTTTATTTTTATTTTATTTTATTGTAGAATCAGCTCTTAGCAGCGGCCAGCAGGGCGGCCATGCGGCACATGTGTACGGTCGCCGTTCTCATCCCTAACATCTTCACCGTCACTTCCCCTACCTCTTCATATCTTAAATCATTCTTGAGGCGGATTGAAGACTTAAGTGCCAGCTTAAGTGAAAAATTAAAGAAAATGTACTAAGTAATTGCAATACAAACACTGACTTAATCAGTTTTAATGTGAAAAGATGTTGATAAAAGATGAGAAGAAGCGGGCTGCTAGGGTGGAGAAAATAAGAGCTGCTCAGGAAGCAGCAAGCGCATCAACCTCTGAGCAAATGAATGCTAAACATACAGAGAAAGAGTAAGATAACTAGGAATCCTCAAGTCAAGTGTATTCACTGCACGTTATCATGCTGTGCACCGTTACTGGTAATAATAATAATGATAATGATGTCTGTATTTGATGTGTTATTGTTGGAACTAATGGTAGAACATTCCCAATGCTCTAGGCCACCACTTACAATTCACTGCTTTATTAGCTATCCCTAAGGTTTTACAGATGGTGGTAATCTATGAGTGTTGCTTTTTGGCACAGGATGCAGTGTTTTCTATCTGATGTCAAATGGTAGAAAGTCTCTTTCACTGATTTAGCAATCCAGACAAGTCAATTGGCGTCCCTTACATGTTCTCCATTTGATTTACATAACTGAAGCCAACAAACAGATGGTAATTCCTGAAACCTTTGTGTCAGACTCTAGAGGTCTTATCTAACCTGAATAGTATTACCATTTAATCAATAATGTGGTTGATTGATGGTTGTAATATTTCATTGGTTATACTCAGGATCACATTGTAATTTTTCAAGCTGTTTCTCTTCCTTTCTTTCTCTTTATAGTTATTTCCAAACTGGTTTACTTTTTGGACCTTACATTCACTGTATCAACTATCTGATTGAAAATGACTGAGCTATTGATTTTAATTACTTAGTGGATCAGTCAGGAATGACTCCACATCTGCCAATTGGTGCAACCAGGTGCAAAAACAACTCAAATAGGATGTTCACTGAACTGCTTTTTCAGTAAACGCAAAGAAGACCCAGATGGCCAATCCATGATGACATGTGTGGTGTCTCCAGAGATATTTTAAGTTGGTCCACAGGCACCCTCATGTTGCAAACAACACAGAAATTACCTTTTCCCCTAATTTTGAAGTCAGATGAAGGCGTATTTGAGGCCTTTCACTTCATATAGTGATAACATTTGGGCAGCCAGGCCAGCCACAGGGTTTTACAAGTAGCCTAAATGAAGTAGTTCAGTATTATGCAGAATATGTTTTGGTTCTTTTTCACTTATTTCTTACAATATTATTCTGTAGTCTACCAGTTTTTTTACCAAAGGTAATCTACAGGGTTAGGATGTTTGAAGAACATGTTTTACATTAAGAGTAGTAGCAGATTAAGCAGCCTCCTCAGGGCCACCTGTGAACTGGGTGGGGGAACTGCACCAGCGAGGCTACTGTATATTCCAGCTTAAGATTCATCCATTTAGTAGAAAGTAGTCTAGTTACCAATGAAGTTTAAGGTATATATTTTGGTTGCTGCTAGCTCTTTCACATTTTCTTTCTTTTCTTGGTGTGTTGTGGTAGTTCTTGACATCACTGCCATTTTGATCAGGTTATCTTTTCTAGCATTGAAACAGGAACTTAATGTATGTAACCCTCATTGTATTTCTTTTTTGATTTTCATTGATTTTAATAAGAAACAGAAAACATTCCTTACAGTCAAGACAAATTTAACAAATCAGAGCAAAATTCTCTAAGGCATGTCCCCATCATTTGCACTACCAATAAAAAATCTTTGGTGTACTTTTTATAGGTTAAACATAAAGTGTAGCTACTCTGTCAAGCGTGTGTCTTCTCTAGAAAGAAAACCAACATAGTGGTATGACTTCTGATGTTGTGGTTCTGCACCTTTGTATATTGTAATAAAATGTTTCCTTGTAACAAAACCCTGATGACCAACATTTTGGTAGTGCACTAAGAGCCTTGTTTCTTTAAAAGTAATAGTCAGTCTATAGATATATGCTTTGCATAGTTTTATTTGCATATTACATGTTGTTTTAAAAGGTACAATATGTGTAAATTAGTGTGGCATTCCAGGATTGTAAATGAATGTGAAAAATATAAGAACAAATTGAACCAAAATTATTCTCTCTATCAGTGGTGTCCAACTTCAGTCCTGTGTTTAAAAACATAATGTTCTGAGTTGTTTTTTTTTTTCCTTAAATGGCAGCCAAACAAAAATGAGACGTGTTGTAAACCAACAGATAACCAGCAGCCTCAAACTGTAACCAATTTGCCAAAATTCTTCTTTCGAAATGTGTGTGTTTTTGCTCCAAGTGCTCCAAGTGCAGAGATGGCTAGTCTAATATGGTTAGCATTTAGTCGGCTCACTCCCACCTGAAGTAAGTCTTAGTTGTGTTTGTTGTGTATTTAGGATAGCTATTATCCTTAAATATGCATGCCAAATTAAAATGTTTAGATTTCTCTGCAGTCATCACCACTGACCAGAGCCCCTACACCATTAGCCAAAATGACCCCCAAAACATGACAGACCAACTGATGTGTTTCACAGATGGCTGCAGACAGGCATGTGTGCTTCTCACCAATGTATCTTCGGAAATATAGGGCTCTTGATTAACTGTAAATTTCAGGTTTAGACTCATAACTTCAAAAGACTTTCTGCCACTGGTAAACACTTCATGCTTTATGGTCTTTCATGTAGAATAATCTCTTCTACTTGTTATTTTTGTATAAGATTGGTTTCTTAGCTGTAACATACCTACAAGTCTAATTCTTTGAAGACTTCTATATGGACAAAACATGTATTTCTCCTTTAAGTTGACCCTTTCAGATGCTAAGCAAGCACTTTACTCCTTTTCCTTCTATCCTTAAAGAAGTGACCTTAAAGTACTGTAGTAGATGCAGGCTGTTTTTGGGTCTTCCACTGTGTTTTCTGTCTTCAACTTATCCAGTTTCATCAAATATCTTCATGAAAGCTTGAGCACCAATTCCAAAAGATGTGCTATTCCTTGCTTATGTGTTGATACAAAACTTTGATGTTATGTCTGTTGTCACAGGTGGCTGGGGGTGGTAACTGGCCGGGACACCCAGGAGGACCGGAGGAGGGCTTACGCCTCCCCCTGACCACGTGGGGGCGACCGCCCTGGTGGCTATGGGGACCATGGGTACAGAGTTTTGAAGCTCAGCCCTGTAGGGGCCCGTGGTCACCGCCCGGGGGTGCCCCAATGTCTTTGGAGCCCTGGCCCTCAGCACTTCCACCACACCCGGAAGTGCTGGGGGGAAGAGGATTGGGGAAATCCGGAGTGCTTCTGGGTGCACAGCCGGCACTTTCGCCACACTGGGGAGTGCCGGAGGAAGATTGTCGGGAGGCACCTGGAGCACATCCAGGTGTGTAGAAAAGGGGCCGCCTCCCTCCATTCGATGGCTGGAGTCGGGTGGAAGAGGACGAAGCTCAGAGGAGAGGAGTGGAGGCGGTCAGAAGAAGAGGAATTGTGAAAGGGCCTGGACTTTGGGGTGATTGGTGCTGCGGCACTGGGGTGCGTGATCACTTCTGTAAATAGTGTAAATAAAGCGTGTATGGTGATTTAAACATGTGTACCTGTCTGTGTCCGGGCTGCGTTCCACACTTTATTCAAGAGTCACAACTAGAAGTTTGTTGTTTGAATACACATAAGATTGGGTAAGGTGCATGATCTAGGAGTCTTTGGCAGGTATAGAAGCTCCTGTATGTCAGAAACCACACAGTGTAGTCTCTGAAGTTTATGAAAATTGGTATAAGAAACAAAAAAATCGCATGAATAGCTGTTCTTCTTGATAAGAGAGGGGAGTAGCCAGGTCCATTCAATTTAACAGAAAGGTCATAAATCCTACAATAACAACTCTTTATAACAGTGGAGTGCAGAAGGGCTTCGCTGAACACGCAAAACATCAGACGTTGAAGTGGAGGGCTATCAGCAACAGAAGACCATACCAGATTCCACTCCTTTCAATTAAGAACAGAAAGATATGTTGACAATGAGCATGTGATCACAAAAATTGCACAAGTGATAATTAGAAAAATGTCATGTGGTCTGACCTGGTTTTTGTTGCAACATGCTGATGAGATCTTCTGAATTTGGGGTGGGAATTCTCATACACAGAACAGTTCCATTTGTAGCATCAGATGTAGTATCGGACCCTGAAGGGAGATATGTGATGGTCATGGGCAACTTATATAACAGTAAAATGATTTTGATAAATGTTTATGCACCCAATGTCGATGATAAGGAATTCATGCAAAATCTATTTGCATCCATTCCCAATGTAAACACTCATAAAATTATAATGGCTGGGGACTTTAATTGTGTTTTAAATCCACTTTTAGATAGGACTCCTGTGACAGGGGGGACGACATCTAACACTGCACAGACAATTATACAGTTTTTAACTGACCACAACTTATCAGACCCCTGGAGGTTTCTTAACCCAAACTCAAGAACATATTCGTTCTACTCACCAGTGCATTATATCTACTCAAGAATTGATTATTTTTTTATAGATAATAATTTCCTGCCTACAATTAAATCATGCAAATACGACACAATTGTTATCTCCGACTATGCCCCTCTAGTCTTGGAGCTAAAATCATTAAGCCCCTCACACTCACCTCGCAGATGGCGCCTTAACCCTCTTCTATTGGCAGACGAGAACTGCACAGAATTTATATCCAAACAAATCAGCTTCTTCCTGGAGACAAACACCTCCACAGAGGTTTCTGCAGGAACACTCTGGGAAACTCTAAAGGCCTTCTTAAGAGGACAGATTATTTCATTTCTTTCCCACAGAAATAAATTAGAAACAAAGAAAGTGTCAGAGCTAAGAAGCGAAATTACTAGAATAGATGAAGAACGAGCCAGACGTCCAAGTGAAGCTCTCCACAGGAAAAGGCAGGCCCTGCATACAGAACTTAACATCTTAACAACTAAAGAAACTGAACAACTTATTTATAATTATATTTATTTTTGTGAATTTCCCCCTGGGATTAATAAAGTATCTATCTATCTATCTATCTATCTATCTATCTATCTATCTATCTATCTATCTATCTATCTATCTATCTATCTATCTATCTAGACATCATTACTATGAACACAGAGAAAAAGCTAATAAGCTTTTAGCTCAACAAATTCACAAACAAGAAGTTCGCAATGCAATACCAGTAATCACCAACACGAATAGAGAAGAAATTATTGACCATAAAAATATAATGCACGCATTTAGAGATTATTATAAATCCTTATATTCTACTGAGCTCAAAGAAGACAACACACAATCTAATGCATTTCTGGATACATTACAGACACCACAAATAGATGCTTTAAGTGCTGAGGAACTGGATAAACCTCTAACGCTAACAGAATTACTAGATGCTATAAAGTCACTTCAAAGCGGGAAATCAGCAGGCCCTGATGGTTACCCCGTAGAATTTTATAAGAAATTCTCCACTCAGCTAGCTCCCCTCTTATTGGCAACATTTACAGAAGCTAGAGACAACCAAATACTACCTCAAGCATTTCGTCAAGCATTAATCACCGTCTTTCCTAAACAAAATAAGGACTTGTTACAATGTGCATTATACAGACCAATTTCACTCCTGAATAATGATGTTAAGATACTCTCAAAAATTCTAGCCAGAAGGATGGAGAAAGTGCTGCCTTCTGTAATATCACAGGATCAAACTGGATTTGTTAAAGGCCGACATCTATCTTCCAATCTCCGATGCTTGTTTAATTATATATTCACCAGCAAAATCAAACACCCCAGAGATATTATTATCATTAGACGCAGAAAAAGCATTTGATATGATTGAATGGAACTACCTTTTCACTGCATTGGAGAAATTTGGGTTTGGCCCGAATATTTGCGCATGGATCAAACTACTGTATACCAATCCAGAAGCCTCAGTTTGTATTAATAACAATTGCTCAGACTACTTTAAGCTAGAACGTGGTACCAGACAAAGATGTCCCTTGTCGCCTCTGCTGTTTGCAATCGCCATTGAACCACTGGCGGTTCACTGTCGAAATTCTTATCAGATAAAGGGGATTATCAGAGAAGGACTGAAACAGAAAATTTCTCTATATGCAGATGATATGGTTTTATATATTTCAGACCCAGAAAACACTGTCCCTGCAGTTTTAACAGCACTAACAGAATTTCAAAAGATATCTGGTCTTAAAATTAATCTGAATAAAAGTATACTCTTTCCAGTGAATTCACAAGCATATAATATTAGATTGGACACCCTACCTTTTACCATAGCAGATCAGTTTAAATACCTAGGGGTAAATATCACAAGTAAACATAAAGCTCTTTATCAACAAAATTTTGCTGTCTGTATGGAAAAAATTAAGCAAGACTTGCATAGATGGTCAACCCTTCATCTCACTCTAGCCGGAAGAATTAACATTGTTAAGATGAATATCCTTCCTAAACTTCTTTTTTTATTTCAAAATATTCCAATATATATCAATAAATCGTTTTTTAAACAGTTAGATTCAACAATAACCTCATTCATTTGGAACTCAAAACACCCACGTATCCGAAGAGCGACCCTACAAAGACCTCAGGCAGAAGGTGGCATGGCTATACCTAATTTTCAGTTTTATTACTGGGCAGCAAACATACAAGCCATAAAAACCTGGACACAAATAAATGAACATACACAGGCTTGGTTTGCAATAGAAGTAAAATCCTGTAGTACTTCTTTATACTCCCTGCTTTGCTCTCCAATAAATGCAAGTTATCGCAAATATACTAATAACCCAATTGTGCTTGACTCACTCAGAATATGGAACCAACTTAGAAAGCATTTAAAGATGGAAAATCTTTTATCTGTGGCACCTCTGCAAGAGAACCACCTCTTTCAACCCTTGCAAACATATCCAGTTTTTAATACCTGGAAAAGTTTTGGGATTAAAATGCTCAGAGATCTTTATATAGACAACATATTTGCATCTTTTGAACAATTACGTTCAAAATTCAACCTCCCAGCTACACATTTCTTTCACTATCTTCAAATTAGAAATTTTGTTGAACAGAAATTTCCCGATATTCCCCACCTCGCACCCTCCACAATGCTGCAAAAAATACTCAATTTCGAGGAATTAAACACCATTTCCGCTTTATATAAAATCCTATTAGAGTCTCTACCTTTCAAAGATCCAAGAGGACATTGGGAAGAAGATCTCTTAATCAATATATCAGAAAAGGAGTGGAAGGTAGCAAAGCAGAGAATTCACTCACGCTCCATATGCGCAAAGCATAGAATTATTCAACTCAAAATTATATATCGAGCCCATCTGTCTCGCTTAAAACTGTCCAAAATGTTTCCAGGGCAAGATCCAACCTGCGAACGCTGCAACCAATTTCCTGCCTCACTGGGTCACATGTTCTGGGCCTGCACCAAACTAACATCATTTTGGACCAAAATTTTTAAGTGCCTTTCAGACAGCCTTGGTATCACAGTCCCTCCTAACCCATTAACAGCTGTGTTTGTTGTTCTTCCAGACGGACTTGAAGTGGAGAAGGAAAAACAAATGGTGATTGCATTTACTACACTTTTGGCACGCAGAACCTGGCAGGATCTAATCAATATTATTTTAGAATAAGAGAAATAACTATTACCGCATTTAATTCCCTTCTCCATCTCTTATTTACATATATATTTATTTCTCCCTTTCTTTTATTTATTGTTGCCTTATTAAAAAGCCCTAAGCAATTCTCCTTTGGCTTAGCTCTCCTTCTCAGGGGTGGGGTTTGATTTGTCTTCAATTTTGTTTGGTTATAAATTGATCTATTTGTATGGAATGATTACAATAAAAATTAATAAATAAATTTAAAAAAAAAAGAATTTGGCACAAGTGTGAGTTCTGGCTCCATTCTGCCTTGGGTCAATGACATTGGTTGTGGTAGTAAAATGGGTGTTTTCTTGGCACATATTAAGCCTTTTAATACCATTTGAGAGTTATTTGAATACCACCATGGCTTAATGGCTACAGTCAACCCTTTATTAAGTTGATGTTTCAAGCAGTATAATGACCCGTGTCACAAAACACACATTATCTCAAGCTGGTTTCATGAGAGTGACAATAGCTTACTGCAGTGGCCTACACAGTCTTTAGATTTCAGTCCAGTAGAGCAGCTCTGGGATAAGATAAAACACATGAATGGCAGGCTTTAAAACATTCTTGCTCCTTTCCCTTTTGCTTCTAGAATATTTTTTCCAATATGGGTCTTTGTGGATGCTGAATTCATATTTAGCATTTATTAATTTATTGAGCCTCCATTGTCTTAAGTTTTTAAAATGTTTTCACATCATCCCACAATGCCATCTTGGATTTCAATACATACGACAATTTTGGAGGTAATATGCTAGCAGTTGCTACAGTGTCACTAGAATTAATTGACCCGAAGTATGCAGCGCATGACATGACGATCATGAGGAGATAAAAGGCCAGGTATATCTGTATTATCTAAGTTTGTGGATAATTGCAAAGTGTGTTAATGCGTATATGTCTCATTTTGAATCCATACGACTTTGACCACAATTTAGTTTTCTGTTTTGGGTTAGAAGAGAGATAGGACAGATTTTTGGTTTAGGAACTTGGTTTGAGTTTTTTTTAACCACATTTTGTCTTCTAGTCTCTCATTGAAATAATCTGTATTCTCAATTTAGTGTGGAGTAGAATACAATGAATGGAATGTTTAGCCTATTAAGGTTTGGCCAAAGAAGTAAAAAAGTCCAACTAAAAGTAGATTCAGGGTTTTCACTGACTACAAATTGGGTTGGTGGGGATGATTGTGCCGTACTTTGATTAGAAGTCAGCCTAGAAAATGAAAGGCATTTTCATCAAGCATTCTGGTTCTCCTTTGATTTAAAGGTTCTTTGTGTGGTGTCCTGCAATTTGCTGTTAACCTCTCAGAATATCTAAAAATGAGTTATTTTAATGAGATTATAATGAGGAAAATTATTTTTCAAACTATCCAAGTTCCATACTTAAGGTGGCATCCAAGTATCTTTCATTTAGCCCGCTCATCTCCTGTTAGGCAAATACACTAATTTTGTTTTTGTGAACTAGATGACAACAGAATTCTAAGAATACAAATCTGGAAGAGCTGTATTTTCAGGAGACACTGTCATGATGGTGACATCACTGTGGTGCCATCTTGTATGAGCATTTGCCACAATCACAATATTTCTGTAATGTTGTGAGATGATTTGCAGTTGTTATGTTTCACTTTTTCAGGGTTAAATTTATTTTCCTTTTTATTGTTATTTATGTTGGTTTTGAATTATTATTTTCATGTGTTTTTATTACTGTGTAGTTTTTGTTAATATTGTTATGTTTAATTATTAGTTAATTTTTATGTATTGTGTTTGTCCACTATATGTTCCTTGATTTCTCTAGGTGGAGCACCCAAGAGATAGGGCCACCATTATGTCACTGCTGAGGGGCAGCTCTCAGGCCAGGCAGTAGGTCTCTTGGAGGTTCGTGGTGATTGTTGTTAAGTGCATTTTAGTTATTGTAAGTATTGTATTGATTTGATTTTTTTTAACAAGTTAGACCTGTTAGCTTTGGCTTGCTTTTTGCCTTATTTTGCCGTTTTTACTTTCCCTTGCCATTTTTGTTCTCCTTTTTTATGAATAAAAGTGTTTTTTATATGAAGATTTTTCATTGGGCTTTGTCATTTCAAGCCAGAGATTTACACTCACACTCTCTGTGAGCGACGTTTTTGTGTATATAACACATCAAGTATTTTCTGCTTTTATAGTCTGTACTTCATTTTGGACATGTGCAGGCCTGGAAGCCTGCCTTCTGAATCTGGGTTCAGGCTGCCTAGAGTGAGGCCTGTTTCAGAGGCTGACCAATGAAGTCCTGGTCAGGAGAGAAAGAGTGCAGATAAGAAGACAAATGCTCCATGTGGAGTGAGGCCATCAATGGAGTCCCTCAGCAGTCTGTCCTGGGACCACTGCTTATTCTAATTTATATTAAATACATAGATTCTGGCATAGTTAGTAAACCTGTGAAAATCGCAGATGATATTAAACTGGAGAAAATTAAGAGAAAGTGCATTTAGGACTGAAGCTAGGAGTCACTTCTTTACACAAAGAGTTGTGGGATTCTGAACAAACAAGACATATAGTTGAAGCAGAAATCTTGACAACCTTTATAAAGTATCTGGGTGAGATATCTAAACAGGTTAACTGTTTGCTAAACAACTAGCTTGATGAACAGAATGGGCCACTCTCATTTGTCAAATTTCTCATGTTGTTACGTTCTTGTTTTTTTTAGGAGGTTGTTCACCCATTTTCACCCTTTTGTGTGGTTAACAAATCAGTAGCCATGTTGTTTATAGTGACCAAATGATTGGATATCGTCTCAGCATGTGACATCTTTGCATCACTTTATTTAAATCCGAGATAGACAAGCCAATTCAACCCTTCCGCTCAAAAGCGGAGGTGCAGGGTTCGAGCACAGTCCTCTCCAGCCCTTTGTGATGGAGTGGTGGTTCTGAGGCTAGAGATCTGCACTGGCAATTGCAAGGTTGCCAGTTCGAATCCCGTAAATGCCAATAGGGACTCTGCTCTGTTGGGCCCTTGAGCAAGGGCAATTGCTGAGCGCTTTGAGTAGTGAGAAAAGCGCTATATAAATGCAAAGAATTATTATTTTATTATCATTATTAAATGGCAGCAAGCAGTATTGTGCTTTTGAGCATTTGATAAATTCTTAAAAACAAAACAAATTACAAAGAATGTTATGGATAGTTGGGAGGAAGGGACCAAGCTTTTGCTTGTTTTAGCCTTTTTCTTACAGTTTCTTATCCACAGCCTGTTTAAAGATTACGTATTTGCCTGACATTTTTGCTACCTCCATTTCCAAGTCTCCATTCTTTTCCACTAAAAAAACAATTTTGAACACCCTGCCTTGCTTAATTCTCATAACAGTAACCATTTGTTTACAAATTAATTTTTAACATTTTGGTTTTCACATTTTTTACTTTAGTGTCACTCATTGATGACATGACCAGAAGTGTTTTTGCAGGTATTGTGTTATTGGTCATTGCAGTATGAGGTAATGATGGCCGTCTTATTACCAGAAGAGTATTGCAAACAGAATGGTTTATCATTAATAAAATAAAAATATCAAGAGACTGTCACGGACCATCCAGTGAATAGAGTTTTGCTTCTGCTGTCCAGTTTGATGCTAGTTATGTATTACTCTGTTTTCTGGTACAACTCATCCACTCTACAAATCACAAACACATAAACCATCATGTTAGAGGGATCATTTTTCACTGACAGATCGGTCCAGTCACAAAAAGCAGAAATGAGTAGTTATTTACTTCTGACACTTTCTAAATGTAAAATCTCAAACACATGCTAGCTACTATGATGTGTTGATCCAGTGTCTCACTGGCTCTTATCTCTGTTGTGGCTCCTCATCATTTTTGTCCCCTCTCATCCCCCTGCTCCATTTCCTACAGTACTTTCTTCACACCAGAATGTTCACTGTAGTTTTTGCATGTTTTGTATCAATTTAGGACTACCTCTTACCCAACCGGAGTTCTTCAGTGGCCCTTTTTCTGTTTTCACATACTATCGGAAATACGCAATCTATAAGCTTCCTCACATGAACACCCTTCTGAGTGGTAGAACCCAGTGTTAGAATTCAGAGATAACCTTGTTACCTGAATATGTGGGGGTAATAACATAACTCTAACCTTTCATCTCATTTCATTATATAAAAAAAAGATAATTATCAGATCAGCCAGAATTTACATTTTGTGCTTGTATTATATCTGTAGTGATGTGATGCTCATGTAATTTTTTCCTTTTGTGTTTTATTTTCCCAAAACAATCTGTGTGTGATGTCATAAATATGTAGTAATGCAAATTCTCTGTTAGTCGCCTAAACATTCTGACCCATCTGTGGGTGAATTTGAACGGACCTCTAGCCTTCTTTTTGGTTGACCTTTGCATTGATCCTTGATTGCGCTTTTTGTGACATTTTCCTTGTGTTTGACTCATGTTAATTTCGATGCCTATATTTTTGACAGTGTCCTCACTAGCTCTTCATAACTGTTTGTTGACCTCACTGTCTTCTCCTCTAGCTGTCATTCTCATTTACATGAATTCATCTGTTCATATTTTGAGCAGGTTCACTCTAGTAAGCATGAGTCACTCACAAATGAGCCCATTTTCATTTCTTCATACTCAAGGAAAGGTGATGGCTCCATTTAGGCAGAGCTTCAAGTTCCACCCATGTTACACAAACTATACTCGGGTCCAGGCACTGTGACTGTGCTGTACCTCTTTTGTGCAATCAGCTAAATGATGAATTGAGTAAGCCATTTTAGTTTGTTAATCCTCATCAAGAAAGCAGAATAATTGCTTCTAACCAGAGCTTGACCTGTATAGACCTGGACCAGATGACATGTCTGGCCAAGTGCTCAGGGAATGTGCAAACCAGCCGACAGATATCTTTATGGACATTTTCAACATTTCTCTGAGGCAAGCAGTCATTCCAAGTGCTTGAAAACCACAACCATCATACCCATGCCAAAGAAATCCTTTGTCTGTGCACTCATACTGGTCATTATGAACAGCTTTGAGAGGCTCGTCTTGGGCCACATGAAGGTCAGATTTCCCACATCACACAACCATCTCCAGTTTGCCTACAGTCTGCACTGTTCCACTGAGGATGGTATGTCATGTGCTCTCCACCTGGTCCTGTCCCATCTAGACAAATGAGACACTTATGCTAGAATGCTGTTCGTAGACTTTAATTTGGCATTCAATACCATCAGCCCTCAGAGGCTCATAGGAAAGTTGAGTGGGTTAGGCTACAACACTTCCCTATGCAACTTGATCCTGGACTTATTGACAGAAGGACCCCAGACACTTTGCATTGGAAACATCACCTCCAGCATGATGATGCTGAGCACAGGCACCCACCAGGTCTGCATATTTAGCTCACTTCTGTTCACTTTGCCAACTTGTGACTGTACAGCTGTGTACAGCCCTAACAACATTATTAATTTTGCGGATGACTCAATGATGGTGACTCTCATCAGCAATGGGGATGAGTCAACATATAGAATGGGGGATACAACAATTGGCAGACTGGTGCAAATACAACAATCTGTCTCTTAAAATGGACAACATCAGAGAGATGACTGCTGACCTCAGAAAGGCCCATGTCGTCCTCAATCCACAGCACAACAAGGGCTCAGCGGTGGAATTGTCCAAGAGCACCAGATTCCTTGGTGTGTACCTGGCAACTGACATTACTTGGTCAATTAACACTGCCGCCATAACCAAGAAGCTGCAGCAGCATCTCCACTTCCTCCTGTGACTGAGGAAGGCAAGCATATCTCCCTCCATTCTCATCACCTCATTACATTCTAAAGGGCACCATTGAGAGCATTCTGAAAAGCTGTATAACCGCCTGGTTTGTGAACACAACAAAAAGAGATCATTGAGACCCCTCTATCCTCCATTAAAAACCTCTTCATTAAGCACTGCATCTGCAAAGCCTGAAGGACCGCTCCCACGCCACCCACAGTCTTTTTGTCCTACTTTCATCTGGCAGAAGGTACTGTAGCATCCAAACCAGTTCTGCCAGGTTCTGCAACAGCATCTACACCTTGGTTATCTGAACTCTGAACTCTGTGCTTCCACCCTGCCCTCATCAGCTAGTTTATTTATATACAGTACATTTCTTACTACTGTTGTTTTTACTGTTAGTTATTGCTATTATTTATTTATTACTATCCATTTCAATGCATTTCCAATTATTATTTATTTATCTGTCTATAATCTACAGTATAGTATAGTTCTTTACTTGTTTTGCAACTGTCCATATGTATGTGTATGTTGCACAACTAAGCATTTCTTTATGCCATTGTATGCTGCAATACAGTGTATGGATGGTACGACCATAAAGCCACTTGACTTGTCAAAATCGAAGGAGCGGAAACATATGAAAAGATAAGAAGAGTTAAATGGATAATTGACCATTAGAAAATGCACTGAGCTTCAAATAGACTCTGGGGAAAGGAAGACAGAGAGAGAAGAGAGGAGAGAGGGGTCTGGTTTGTGTTGCCGCTGAAATTTCTGGGTTTGTTGTGTTTTTAATGGACTCCTCTGTTCTGTGTCACTTTTATATTAATGGACGATCTTAATGTCGCTATATACAATCAAGATTAAGGCCAATGGGGCTATTAGTTTTTCCCTTGTAGTGCCTATCTTGCCCCTTGCCAGGTGGACTACCTAATACCACCCACATGCACTCACGCACGCACGGGCATGAAACTGTAATGTGCGGTAATTTAAATCCACTGACCTTCAAACGCGCGTTTGGTTCTCTTCAAGGCGACGCCCGAGGGCTGTCGCTGCCAGTCACTGATTATAGTGGTTTACATTACAAAGTTAACAATAATTAGACACCCAAGTCGGTGATTCATCACCTTTCTTCTGTACCAATAAATTCTCCGAAGGGAAAAAAGGGACAGTGTATACATTGTGTGGTTTCAGTGGCACTTCTGGATCGGCTCGCGGAAGACGACTTTTGTGAGTCACCATCACGCAGCATATTTTCGCCTTCGCTGTAGCTCATTAAAAACAAAAGCTGTCGGCTAACTCGATGCACATGAGGGGAATAGCCGTCGATGACTCAGTGGATTGCAAGGATATGAGTTTGCATCCTGCGACAGGGACCAGACTGCATTTATAACTTCGCTGGGCTTCAGATCGTACCGATTCCGCGGCGTATGGGAGACCACGTTTTGGCGGGGGTGGGCTACACCAATTAGTCATACCAGCTTGTGAAACAGCTTGCGTGAAGCGCCGACGGTGGGGTTCAGCCATAGTTTCCGGGTGCCTAGAGGCCATCTTCTTTGAAAAACACATCTATTCTAGGTCAGCGTTGTGGCAAAAACAAGACATAACTCAGGGGAAAACACCAGAAGGGCATACATCTTCATAGCCACGGTCGGACAATTTAGAGCCGCCAAGCCTAGAGTGGAGATAACGTTTGAAGTCCAAACAAGAAGCAGCTCTAACTACTACGCCACCGATCCACTCGGGAATCTGTTGGTTAAATGCACTACTTTCAATATTGTAGACTGGGTCCCGTTATCAACTTTTCCTTAACATTCTGGTGCAGTCAGACGAAAACCTCCATTCTTTATTTCTGCGTGTTTGTCTTTGTATATATTTCGCACCTTGTTTCTCCTCGCGGACGTATCGTGAGTCTGAGAGGCTGCTACATCTCATTGTGTGTCGGTGTATCTTTCCTCGTCTATTTCCTGTCTACATTAAATTTTATTTATTTGTTTGTTTGTTAAAATTGACTTCTTCCGTGCTTTCAGTCTGTAGCTCCATGAACGACGTACGTTTCCCTGGGTAAGCTTTCCAGACTTATAACGTGTTTCTCCCATCCATTTATTCATCTACACTTACAATACAATCTGTGAAAGCGGGCCTAAACATTAAAAGGACAATGCTAATATTTTTTTTGCAAGCACTGTATGTTTTTAAGTTTCTCGGTAAGCACCTGGTCAATCTGGATTGCTGCGGAGAATGACCGATTTCAAGTCTCGGTCGGGCGGCCGCCGCGGTGGTTTTTGTGGTTTCTGTTCAAATTCTTTCTCCCGCAAGTCAAAGACTTGTGTGTTTGTCTAATGGCTACTGGAAATGGCCGCGTCAGACTACATTTTGCTGTGTCCTGATGGTGCTCCGATTCGTGCGGGCTCCAGCTCCCCGCTTCGGAAATACAGGAGAAACAGGTTAACGGTTAACAGTCAAGTAACTCGCTAAAGTTCTCGGGGTGTTCTCCTTTTAGGGTGACTTTAACTTGACTCAGTTTCAGTGAGCGAGTGCAATAACTAATTTCTGCTCTACACCCTCGCCCAGTCCCATCGCTACAATAACATCGAGCGGGTTCCAACGATGAAAAACGGATTGTTAGAGAATTATTTTCAGCGCGGTGGTCAGCTCTCCTCCATACAGGCGCCGACACTTGACCGAGCATTTGGCGTGGCATTCTCCGGCTATTCCGTACGCTTCTCAAGGAGTAGAATGTTAGTTGAGCTGTCATAATTGTGTAAATGATGCTGGAATAGAATATGCTGTCTCTTCCTGGAGCTGCTTTCAGCGGACTTGAGTGTGTTGTGAACTGGTGTAGTGTCCAGTAGAGCTTACTGCTGCTTTTAGACACCATCTACAATGACAGACCAGGGCTACCCAAAACCCAGTGAACACAAAATGCAAAACACAACGCAATACTGTACTTTCATACCCTCTTAAGATCCAGTTCAGAGTTGTTCTGTGCTTGGAGGGTGGAGACTGTCTTTGCAGCACTGGCAACAAGGCAACCCTGGGCAAGGCCTCAATGGATTGTATTAAAGAATATAATTAGGTTCAGTAAATTAATGAAGAATTTGGCAGTCTAGTGTAGTGGCTAAGGAAAACAAAGTAATAGGAATTGTGTGACTAATTTGCTGTCTCTGAGTCTGAAGTTTACTTTCTTGTTATCAGAATGTCCCAGAGATAGCTCCATATGCCAAACTGACTGCAATACAGAAGAAAAAGAACAGGGCAGCTGATTGAAAAATTTTTTAAAAAATAACGTGGAAGGCAGCCATGCACAGAATTCACTCTAGCTCCGTATGTGCAAAGCATTCAATTATTCAACTTAAAATTTTTTATTGAGCACGTCTATATCTCATTTAAAATTGTCCAAAATGTTTCCTGGGCAAGATCCAACCTGTGAACGGCTTAAAGTGTAGAAGGACAAACAAACTGTAACTGCTTTTACTTCACTAGTAGCACGTAGACTTATGTTACTCAACTGGAAGAATCCTAACCCCATCTCTGTTAGGTGAGCGGGTAACTGATGTTATATACTATTTGAAATTGGAAAAAATCAGTTTATCTCTTAGAGGATCTGTTCAAAACATTCTTAAAACTTGGCAGGATCTAATCAATAATATTTTAGATTAAGCACGTATATTGGGGAGAAAGACTCCTTTCCCTCTATACTACTCTCAAAAGTTTGACTCTGGCTGTTGGCTTTTCTCTGTTTCTCATGGGTGGGGGTTGAAATGAATTTAGTTGACTTGATTTTTGGGACGGTACTTGCATTAAATAGATTCAATAAAGATTTTAAAAAAATAACAGCACCATTGTGCTTCTTATTACCAATGTCATACCAACTTAATTTATTTAGATTCATAAGCTCCATACATAGATTATAACAGATTTATGAAAAACTAGTGGGTATACCTGATTTTAAAATTACTCTTTCAGCATACAACCACACAGTCTAAGTTCAGGTTTTCTTGATCTGCTATTGTTTGTCATAGTATTTATTTATTGAACTCCTGTAAAAAGCGAATTTTCCCTTTTGGAACACTATCTATCTATCTATCTATCTATCTATCTATCTATCTATCTATCTATGTTTTATTCATATATTAAGACCCTTTTCAAAATCCAAAGTATGAACAAAATGTTTTCTTATCAAGAGATGTGAGGAAACACACAACCCAGTAATGTGCTAGTTCAGTCCCCAGTTATGTTAAGAGTGTATATGGGTGGTGTAGTTAGAAAACACATTTTTATTCAATTCAGTTTTTCTGGTAATATATAGTATGACAGGAATTTAAAAAATACTGTAAGCTAAGAATGCTTACACAAAGAGAAGTGTTAATATATACAGTATATATATATATATATATATATATATATATATATATATAAATAAAATAATAGAGAGAGAGGAAGAGAGTTAGATATTTATATATAAATATATATCTTCATCCATTCACACCTCCTTTTTGTGCACCTGCTCATGTCAGCAGCCAGTCATCCTTATTTATGGATAAAATCTGCGCAACCCTCAATTTACCAAACCCCATTAATGAAACGCTAGTGCCCCCAGTGGCACAACATTGAATGAGGTGCCATTCCACTAGAGGGCACATTTTGCACAGTACTGTATACTGTATATATATATATAATATATATATATATATATATAGTGGAATTTTAACCCGACCACAGACAGACACAAGTGCAAGCACATTTTTAATTCTCTTTTTTGGTTGTACAGTACACAGTGTACAAATCACCCACAAATAACTCAGTCCCTTTTCTCTCTCTTCCTTCTCTCTTTTCTTCTGCCGGCTCCACTCCTCTCCTACAAGCTTTGTCTTCCTCCTCTCAACTCAGGCTCCCTGAATGGAGTGAGGCGGCCTCTTTAATATTGCACCTGGAAGTGCTCCAGGTGCTGTTCCGTCCTGTTCCAGAAGTACTCCTGGGTGTAGCGTAAGTGCTGCAGGGGCACCCGTAAGTATTCCAGGTGTGCCCGTATTCTCTTCCAGCAGCACTTCTGGCTGTGGCAGAAGTGCCGCGGTCCAGGGCTCTGGAACCATCCAATCACCCCCTGACAGTGACCACGGGTCCCAATAGGGTTGAGCTTCCAAGCTCCAAGCCCATGGTCCCGATGCAATCTGGGGGAGTTGCCCTCTCATGTTATGGGGGAGATATTGTTCCAAATATGTCCTTTCCCCTGGTCCTTCCATTACAGGGGTATCCTGGTGGGGCAAGGCCCCCAGTTGTCTGCCACAATCTCTCTCTCTCTATATATATATATATATAAACATAAAACTAATAAAATATATAAATGTACACATATCTTTATACAAATAAATTAATATAATATATAAACCTCGATATAAATATAGATAGACATATCCATTAAATGTGACATTGTCCTGTTGATCTTTGACTGCTACCAGCCTCTCCTCTCAAAGTTTGCCATTCATCAGTCAGCCTAGGCAGCCCATGCTTGCAGTTTCCTTGCCACATTCTAGTCTAACAAACTGAGTTTACAGTATGTGTGATTCTGATAGAGTATTGTAAAATATATCAAAACATAACATTCACATAAAGCCATTTTATCCAGTTCAAGGTTGAGGAGATCCAAAGCCTGTCCTGACAGCACTGGACTCAACGGAGTAAACATTTGGGCACAAGCACAGTTTAAAGGCAGCCTAAGTATCAATTTTCACTGGGAACTCTGGGAGAAAGTGCAAAGTGCACGCAGAGAACAGCCAGGCATAGAAACTGAAACCGTGAAAGTGGACTTACTTGAATTGCTGTACTGTGCCTGGCCAAGTTTAAAACGAAAAAAGGAAAAACTCATATTTATGTTACATGTTATAATTGAACTGGGTACTGGAGAATACCATTTCTGAATTAAAATGTTACCAAAATCCAAGCAATTCTCCACATGCATATTTATATAATTAAAGAAGAGCACTAGGCTCCCTTCAACCACCAACCCAAAAACCGCTTATATCTACAGTGGTTTCAGCTCAGCAATTTGTTGGTTAAGATCATCCATCCATCCATCCATCCATCCATTATTCAACCCGCTATATCCTAACACAGGGTCACGGAGGTCTGCTAGAGCCAATCCCAGCCAACACAGGGCGCAAGGCAGGAACAAATCCCGGGCAGGATACCAACCCACCGCAGAGCATGCACACACACCAAACACACACTAGGGACAATTTAGGATCGCCAATGCACCAGCTAATTTCAAACACTTTAGTGGGAGATGCTATTTATCAACAGGTTGCGATAAGTCACTGCTTTCCATTCTGACAGCTTATGATGAGTTATTAGATATGTTTGATTATTGGGTCTTATTTGGAGAGAGTCATCACTTTATTTGATATACCACAAATATGCTTGACAAGACCATCTCACGTTTTCTGTGAACCCTTGCATACAAACAGATTTTGTGAATGGTGTTAGGTCAGGACAGGCTCCTGGTCTGATATAAACACGTCATTATTTTCTATATAGTGCCTTAAAATATGACAAGACAGTATTCTTATTGTCCTTTGAGCTGCAGAGCCCCCATTCTTAAAAGTGGAGCACACACTAAGTCAAAATGACTCACTTGCTGCTGTTACGGGTTCAAGCAGCATCCTTGTGTTTTCTGTTTGAACTATTCAGCTACTGTGGTCCTAATCCATTCATATAATACACACACACACAGCAGGGAAAATGTCTACACTTTGACTCTATGGATGAACACAGCCAATAGTTTGCCCAGAGCATTCAGTGAGTCTAATGCAAGTGTTGGAAGCATATGGCCTCTCCGGGCACAACAATCGCAGTGCTCTTTTCTGTTTGTGATATTCTCAGCAGCTCCTTAGCACCTTTAAACACAATTTATTATTGAGATCCTAATCATCAACAATGCTGACTACCATCTACTTCGATAGACACATTTTGATATACAGCATGTGTCCTGAAGTATTTGATCTCATGTGTACATGGGTGATAATCTCTTCAGAAGCAATTGACCAATGATATATCATAGCAGAAGATGATGAGACCAGAGTGCTGGACAGCAGGGTCAATAAATGTCCTTGATTTCAGTGCTCTCCTTATTCAGCCATGGATAAACCTGAAATATGGATTATAGGCTTAACAGTTGCAGGCACAGCCATTCAAGTGATAATGCACTTCAAGTTTACATTTTCTTAGCATCTTCTTCCCATCAAGCATCATGCTAAAATACTACTACTACTACTGATAATAACAATAATAATAATACCCATTACAATCAATTAACAAAATTCCTCCCTTTTTTGTGCAAGGTGATTGAACCAATCCCGCAGCATTAGGGAAGATCATTCCAAAAACCAAGAAATCTTGCTTCTATTTTAAAAAAAGTCAAGTGAACCCAACCTCGAGACTTATTTTAAAAGTGTAAAGAAATGGCAGGCAGCGAAATCAGCGGGAGGCACATCGTTAGTTAAAGTAATAAAAACTGTGGATCAGCCTGAGTAAAAGTTAACAAGGAAAAGTAAAATAAAAAATAAGACCACTATTATGACACACGGGTGAATAATCCTCTAAAGCAGGGGTGGGCAGATTCAGTCCTGGAGGGCCGCAGTGGTTGCAGGTTTTTGTTCCAACCCAGTTGCTTAATTAAAAACCAATCCTTGTCAATTATTTAATTGCATGGCTTGCTAGTGCTTTAACTCTGCCATGTCAGGTCATTCTCATATCGTAGATTTATTTTCCTTTCTAAGGATATCATCCAAATGATTTGAAGTCTAAAACAGATGAGTAATTCTCAGTGCTTCACTTTTTTCTCTTCACTTTCCTTCCAAGTATTTAATTAAACCAAATAGTGCGTGATAAATACACACAGGTGTAAATGGAAACAAGCTAAATGGAGAAATGCTGGTCTCTTTTGTCATTTGCATGGTATTGCTAATTAGGAGCAATTAAAAACCAAGAATACAGCTGTTTAAGACTAAAATAAGCAATAAGGGTTCAAAATCTTAACGAGCGAGACAACTAAAGTGAAGCTGAAGTGTTACTTGAGCAATAAGGGCTTCTTATTAAGCAATTGGGTTGGAGCAAAAACCTGCAGGCACTGCGGCCCTCCAGGACTGAATCTGCCCACCCCTGCTCTAAAGGACCAAAAGATAAAATGTTAATTTCGAATTAATTGTTTTATCTTAGGTTATCTCCGAAGCGACCGTTTTTATTTTTTTTTTCACGTAAATATCTCATCTTTAACATTAGACTTCCAGCTAGCTTATCTCCATCAAGACTCTTTTCAGATATTCCATATATTCAGACTGCATCTAATCCAGCTGGAGGACCCCAACCCTGGCCGGCCCAGTCGTTTTAAATTGTGAGGCTCTTCTGCTGCTGAAGTCAAGTCGTGTCGGAATCATGAACAAACACTGACTTACGATATAATCACCGATTTTTTTTCGATACATCAGAGTTGTTGTATTAAAGCGATAGCCGAGTTTTATTGCCACTCAAGAATGACACGTGTGCGCGCTGTGCAATTGGAGAGCATCTGCTGCCATCCAGTGGACAAGTGAAGAATTAACCAAGATTACCGTTCACAAAACAAACATCATTTTTTCTCATTTTTTTTAAAAATGACTACATATATAGTTAAAATAGCATTTTCTCTCCAGGCAGCTTCTTAATTAGACACAATTTGTTCTGTGTTAATAAAGCACGTTATTCAATTATATGCCACTGTACCCAACCAGGTAGTTCCAAAATTTTGATTTTTTATTTTAGAGCCCTATGTTTCATAGCTCAGAACAGATTAATATATCTCAGAACTTCACTTTCTTGTTTTCAATTATTTCATTAAATACAAGCATTACATGACATATAGATAGGTGCAGATGGGATCACGTTAGCTTGCTTTGCATCTCATTATTGTTTCACTGTCAGAAACTGTTAAGGTTTCTAAGTCTTAAAAAGAAAATCACTTAAAATGAACACAAGAAGAGGAAGTAGGTCCTATTACCAGCAGCAGTAAGAAAGTGCCTAGAAAGAAAACGTGCAGCCACTGTAGACCCCCAGGATCTGCATTTAACACCAGTGTGACAATGTACACCTTAAACAGAGTTTAAACACCATATATACACTTTAAAGGAGAATTTAACACTGGTGATTTGTGTGGTGTATGTGTATTTAAATGCATGATAGTATACACATATGCATACACACCTATACATACATAAAAGCTCCATATTGATTCAAATCCCAGGAACATTTGAACCTCATCTTCAAGAGGTGAGAGGCAGGACTGCCAACAATGCTGCCATTATCCTACAGAGACATTTAAAAATGAAACCTAATCCTAAGGCAGTGGTTCCCAACCTCGGTCCAGGAATAGCGATGCAGCTGTCGTTTTTTCACTCTAACCACTTTGTAATTCAGAGGCCACTTCCTGCCTTTTAATTAGTGACTTTGTCTAATTACATCCTGCTTTCATTCTGGAGAGTCACAAGTGGGCGGCAACATGTGATTAACTTGTGTTAAAATTTTCAAATGATAGTTAACACTAGGAAATGGAGTGATCAAGGTACAATGCTTTTGTCATAGCTATTAATGCAAAGTATTTAATTTATTCCTTTTCTTTAACTTCTTTTAATTTGAAAGAATATTGTTTCTTTGGGGCACTGCAGCACAGGTGGGATTTCTGCATTCAAATCTTAACCTGGAAGCTGTCCCCATTTCATTTTCATGTTCTCCCTGTACCCACTTCTGTTCTCCGCTTTCTTCCCACATCACAAAGACACGTGCATCAGGATTATTTTCAACTATAAAGTGCTGCCATAATAAAATAAAAGCTTTGTCTCCCTAGTCACAACAATGAATCATCTATCTATTCATTTTCTAAATTCTCTTAATCCTGATCAAGGCCACAGGGGAGCTGGAGTCTGTCCCAACAAGCAAAGTGTACAAGGCAGGAACAATCTGTAGACTGGGAAAACACACACACATACGCACAACTGGGGCCAATTCAACATCACCAATCCACCTAAACTGCATGTCTTTGGACACTGGGAGGAAACCCATTCAGACATGGGGAAAGCATGAAGACTCCGTGCAGGGACAATAATTAACATTTCTGGGCAATTTTCACAGCACATACTGTATTTCTCGAACTGTGACTGTCTGACTCTCCATCCAGGGTTTGTTATTGACTCGTATCCAAGTTCTGGTCCAGTCATCTAAGCAGTCATTTCTGCCATACAATGATTACCAGACTGGGCCCTGAAGTGCAAGTCCTGCCGGCTTTCATTCTGACCAATGTCTTGTTGAAGGACCAAATCCTACTGGCAGCTCAAATTCCAATTTAACAAAACAGACTGGGATTGTCTTAGTCCTTGTTTGCTATATCAGTCCAGATATAACCCATCACAATTTGTCAAACAGAATTGGTTTTGGACACATTATTATTTGCTGTGCTACTTGCTGTCTTATCCTCAACATTGTGAAAAGAAATACTTCTGAGGAAATTAAAAGATCAAACTGTTCACAAAGAATGACATTTGTTCATTTACTTGTAAGTTATACCATGTTTATCAGGTGTCAAGTGAAAAAAAAAGCTTGGACATGATGCCAGTCCATTGCAGGCACACTCACTTGATATACCAGGCCAAATGTTTAGGCAGTGGTCCATTCTCAGTACACCATTGAGATATACGTAGCCTGAGGATCATTACCCACTGCCTTTTAAATCTTAATTTTCCTCATGCATTAACACCACGCACTGCACTGATTGGCACTTGGTATAAAAAGCATCAGCCTGTATAGTAATGTCATCATCAGTTTGTTATATGAAGGGCAGGTGAAGCTCGCAATGAGTGTATACAAAATCTATTCAGATATAAGAGAAGTACTGGAATCCGCCACCATAAGGTATGAAAAAGATGAAATGGGGAACGAATACAAGGAACATGTATCCTGTAAATTTCACAGAGAGGTAAATCAGATATTTAAATTAAATTAATATTTTTCATATAATACTTGTAATTGCATAAAGGAAAGTATACATAACAAGAATAATTTGAACTGAATTGAATTGAAAATTAAACAACATTTATTGGCATAAGAACTGTAAGACAGATGTGATTAAAGTCAGTGATAGGCCTCTGACACAAGAACAAATGAGTAAACTTCTTAACTGAAGTTGTGGATTTTCTTGCATTTCTCCCTAATCTTGAATTTCAAGTAAAAGACAATGGAGTTTTCTATTTAACTAGTTTTTGATTATGTATTTTATACTGAATCTGTGTTATTGTTTCTAGGTTATCTTTTGTTCAGAGGGTTAAAAGATACATAAAACAGTTTCTTAAACCATTTTATCAGAATGCAATTATTATAAAATACTAGCTGTGCTACCCATCTAAGAGAGGTTGAAATCTAAGTAATCAACGTAGACCTCACTGTTAATATTTGCAGTGCTGCATCTATTGAGATGTATTTTGTAATGCACATAGTAATAAAATGCATTGCATTTGTCATTCCAACACATGGTGCATCACAAATACATTGTTGTATTTGTAGCAATAAAATGCATTACTACAAATGTTTGTGATGTGCCATCTGTTGGAACAACAAATTCAGTGCATACAGTTTTTGCTATATGCCGTTTGGTATGGGATTAAGATGCATCCATTTGTACAGCTGTAGCACCATATGTCACCAGCAGTAGACCAGCCATTTCAGGAGAGAAGTGACATCATGGTATGTGTAGACAAGCAGTTTGATGATAGAAGTTTATAGGTCATCACAGATCAAACTGATTGACATGCAAGTCACAACAATCCCTAACCTTAACAACACTAACTCCTAATGTTGTCACCCCTAATCTTAACCATTTATAGTACACACTGACTGTACTAACCCCTAACCTTAACTTCCATCCTAAAAGTGCTGGCGTAGACCTGCAGTGATGTATAGCTGTGCAGCTTTGCATTTGGGTAATACTGATGGGATTCATAAAAGCAACGTTAATATTTGTGGTGCATTATCTGTTGGAATGATAGAGACATAGCAACTTGATAGACACACATACACTTACAGTACCCTTTTATTAAGGTGGATGTTTACATCACCACAAGTTAAACATTTTTCCTGAATACCATTATATTCCTTTAATACATCAATTCAATCTTATACCCAAGTATTTGCCATTTGGCCTAATTCTATTTATAATGAGTATTCTAATTGTTATTTCCCCTACTTGACAATAATACTGTACATCATAATTTAGAAAGACATAACATTTCAGTTTAGTTCTTCAAAATAATTCACCAATGAAAAAACACCACAGTATGTTTAGCTGAATTAAACTTTAAAATTGGATTTTAACAGGAACACTGATGGTCACTTACAGATGTGCCAAGGATACAAATGAGTGCCGACTAATGAATGGAGTATCTTTATGCTGACATGCCTGCCATTTTTAAGCAGGTAGTGAAGTATATGTTTAGCATAGAAGTGCACAGGATTATTTTACTTATTCGCATCTGAGATCCTAGTTTAGTCTAGTCTAATACATTTCATTATTTGCCTGGACTGCCAGTTTCCCCCCGGCTGCCATTTTATCTTGATAAAGACTGTTTTTGCAAAGACAGGCAAGTTAGCCATCTGTATCAAAGAATAAATTATATGATGGGCCGTCAACCCCTTTTTCTCTTTTTTATTTTTTAAACGGTTCCAAAGTTTTTATGTGCCATCATACACACACAAGCCACTGTCACTTCTGTGTGGCTCAGCACATACTCATATTTTTCATTTATCGAAATAATGGGCATGTTGACTCTAACCTCTGTAGAGGTCAACCTGGGATCTTCATTGCCATTGAAAGTACACCGAGGTGGGCACTGAGCTTGTTTAATCATTGATGGAATCCGGTGTGCATTTTCATCTTTCCTTTGAAAACAAAAAATAAAAAAAATCAACATTTATCTCTGCATTATTTTAGCAGCCATTCTCTGAAGTTTCAAATAAAACCTAATCCTCAGACACCATCATGATCTGAGCACAAGATACATTTGTAAGTAGTTTCATAATAACATAACATTCTCAAACTCACTTAATCTAATTCAGGGTTACAAGGGTCAAGGGCCAATTTCATCAGCATTAGAAGTAAGGTAGGAAGTGACACTGGATGGGGCTCCAGTTCATCACAAGCTCCGTTTTTGCAAATTTTTAATCCTCATACCCAGAGTGGGCCGATCTGACTGTTCAGTTAGGCTGACATGCATGTCTTTGGGAATACAAGAGGAAAACTGGAGTCCCAAATGAAAAATCCATGCAGACATGGGGAGAACTCCTTACAGACAATGACTGATTGTGGGATTCAAACCAAACACTGCACCTGTATGCCACCCATAATTCTTGCATATTAATTTAAGTTTAGTATTCTGTAAATATAGGTGTAAATATTAAACTGTCTTTTCTCAATGATTCATTTATTAATGAATTCAAAGTGAAGAGTCATTTTTGGTGTGTCATCGCCATGACCAGCATATGGCTACATCACCACTTCAGTACATTAAGTTTAATGGCAGTCTACAAGCTAATCTTTCATCTTGGCTACCTATTTTGAAAAATGATAGGAACAGGAATGAAAATGTGTATATGTGAAGTGACTTACTCATATGTCCATTTAGCTAGTCGCCTGTTCTTATCGTCTCGCAGTATCCTAATACTCATACTGTCAATCCAGTTTCTTACATCTTCAATCACAAATTGTCCATTGCATATCTTGCCATTATTGTTTTGCTGAGGTGCTGCATGTGTCCACAGACTTAGTTTACACAGGAAGGTGCAAGTCACAGTCACAAAGAAAAGCTGCTGAAATGACAAAAAATCAAATCAAAAGCTTATTTACTTTATTTGAATGATAAGTGGATACTGTGACTGCTTAATTCTATTTAAGGCAAGTACTATTTGAATGGTCAGTAATATTTCAAACAATTTGTAATGATTATCTTTGAGATAAAGTTGAGAAGTAAAAAATATTGAAAGATGAGACTTTAAGAAAAGTCAATTATCACAAGTAAACACTACCGAACAGTCTACTGAACAGAAAATCACCTAGCTAGTCCATAAGTAGCAATGCTATGACTGACAAATCCTGGCAGTGGAGAATGTTATTATGTCAAGGGAGAAAAGTTAGAAAAATATTAGAATATACAGTAAAATATTCTTGGTCCAAGTAAAAAAATATGTGAAATAAAGTTCTTCACATTTTCAAAGCTTTCTTTTTCTAATACTGGGTCATAGGGAGGACAGGTCCACTCCCAGAGATACTGCATGTATGTTAAGAACCAACCCCAGTTGGGTTGCCACTTAATCACACTTAATATAAATCAGTATCTTAAATAACTACAGAGATCAATGTAAATAGTCAAAAAAAATATCTGATTAGATATTTTTAAAAATAATAACCTAGTTTTTTTTTTTTTTAAAGTTGACATGTTTCTGCTTCTGGAAATAACTCTCTAAACTATATTTACATTTGAAACTATCAATCTCACCTTGTTTAACTTTCTTAAAAACTGTCGTTTTTATGTTTTTCTGTGTTACCATTTTCAATAATGAGTAATTTCTTCCCTTTACTTACATTATTTCTTCTTGTGAGATAAAAATAACTTATCTATCAAGTTGACTTTGCTGTGAATGCTTGTATCTGCCCTAACATACTTAACTACATCAGTTAAATACGACCCATTTCTTTCCTTCTTCATGCCACTCTCAACAAATTTCACATGATATTGGGTAATGAAGATTAGCTCCACTAGGTGGGTGAAGTCATTAGATCCGTCAGATTTAACAATGGTGCTGCAGTGTAGCAAAAATGGCAAACTGGTGAAATGATAAATGATTATTTGGAAAAATAATCCTACACAAACCATATTAGATGTTTAATGGTTTCATGTAAATAATGCACAGCATTAAAACGGTGAATAGATGCAGCCAGGAACATGTGCCATAAGCAAAATTAGCTTCAATTAAACCACTTTTTTTAAAACTTGGGAACTGATAGGCAAATAAAACGATCTTCCTGTTTATCCTTGACTGAACTATACAGGTATTAACAAATAATGTCCTCCTTCTCTACCAGTTAGTACTTTGCCTTTTTCAGATCTTACTTACTATAGTACAATTAAACGTATAACATTTAACATTTTGCATTCATATAAATCCACTAATTATTTATATGCATAGTTATGAGATGTAAACTACCATAAAAACAAGGAAAGTGCTTGGGAATTTCAGGATTACAGTTTTATAAACTCTAAAAATTAGATTCCCTGCTCTAACTGTAGCAGTAGAGATCAAACATTTGTAAAGAGCTATTGGAAATATTCAATGAAAGTTACAAGAGAAACATTGACATTACCCGAGTCCAAGAAGCCATTGGAGAGATTTTCTTCTTTGAATGATAGTTCAGATGTGAGGGTGTAGGTTAAATGCTGGTAGTCTCTTTATTGAGAGTTCTTATAGCTTCTTTCTGGCATATTTATATACTATTAAAATGGGCAGTGACAGAGGGAGTGGAAATAGGATCTTCTAGTTTTTTTTACTTGTGGCAGAATTTTTTAAATTTCAGTAATTTAGAAACTGACATGTCCTAAAATGCACTGCACATCTCTTCATGGAATACAGTTCAACAGCATTTTCAATATTAAGGGAAACGTTATCTACACAACTTGCTATCAGTTTCATTATAGAAAGAAAAAATATAAAACGCATCAAGAATAACAGGTGATGAAGATTTTTGATATGGAACGAAGGACCCTTATTAAGAAATGCTTACAACTTGAGTGGGATGGCAGCATTACCTGAAACCCTGCCAGCTGTGCATTTCTCTGTAAGTAAAACTGAAAAGCATACCAGTATATCTGTGCAATACTTCCAGTAAGATGCTGGTATGAAAATAAAAAACAAAACAAAAAAAAAAAAAAACACTACGTAACTCCTTTCATCTAACTATGAATGGCTTGGTTGACTTATTTTATTTTGCTTTTCAGTATTTAAATACATTTTTTTTATTTTATAATTTAAGTAAATACTTTTTTTCAATAGCAGTGAGGTAGTAATTAGTGCCACTGTTCCATGGCTCCCTGGACCTGTTTTTGATTTACAGTATAAGGGTAATAAAATGTAATATTATGGTATGTGTGATTGGAGGTACAAGTTAAGGGAGGTTATCCTTAAATCATATAATGTACTTATGAGGCCTCATCTAGAGTACTGTGTGCAGTTTTGGTCTTTTTATTACAAATAAGATGTAGCACCACTAGACAAAGTCCAAAGAAGTGCAATAGACTGATTCCAGGATGTCAAGGTATGAGTTATGGAGAAGGATTGAAAAACTTTTTTGATCAAGCAAATGGAGTTGAAATGACATGTTTGAATTGTTTGAATTATGAAAGGAATTATTACAGTGAATTTAATCTGTTACTTAAAAAAGAGTTCTTCAACAAGAATATAGGGACAAAGGTGGAAACTTCTTTCAATTAATGTCATAATATTTCAATTCACTACAAACGTTGATACTACGATAGCCCCATGTCTCCTGTAACACTTAGGCTCTGAAAATGAATGGATGAATGTCAATGGAATGGATTAAAACTAATTTTACAAGTGTTCTGGTTTGTACCACCCTTAATAAATAATATAAAATTTTGCTTTTTACCTAACATATAATTTAAATTCAAGTCATCTTTTTTTTTAATTCCCGCTGAACAGATTAGAAGTAATCAATGAATTTACAGATATAATCCAAAATCCAAAATTAAACTATTTGAACCAGTGTGACATTTGGTTTTCTGTAAATGAACCTAAGGGGTTTTTAGACTAGGAGGTGGCCGCACAAATGGGGTTTAACCAAAAGCATTGTCAAAAAGGAAGACATTGGTGACATGAGAAGTCGAAATACCATATACTGATAAACAAAGCCAAAATATAAGACAGAAGTTGTAGTCAGAATGGGAGCAAGTCTGTCCAATCTGTAACAAAACAATCTTTGCCCTAACTGAAAAAATGCACTTCTTCACAATAGAATTTTTATTTTATACTCAAAAGTTTGGATACTGTATGCTGCCATCTTTTGTTTACAGGGAGTGCAACCAAAAAAGCAATCTGTTAATAAGATATGTAATGATTTACTTCATGAGGAAGGTGCATGTAATAAACAGGAATAGCTGTGTCATATATTCTAAATATTAAAATACACTATGTGCTTCAATTTAAATGTTTTATGTCTAAATATTCTCAATTGTAATAGAAATTTGACATTTTCACCACCTGAAGAAGTCTATAGAGAGCCAGATCACTAGTAAAGGATCAACAATCAAAAATAACACTGTATCATACTCATAATCACTGACCTTGATATAGTCTAAAGCAATACCCTACGTGCTTATGTTTGAAATTTGTCATTTTTAATCTTCTGGGAGTGGCTTTTGGAGGACTAGGACCACTGGTCATGAAACAAATATCAAAATTATCATATTTGTGATCAGCAACCTCAAAACAGCATAAAACGATACTCCACATGCCTCAAAGTTTTGTGAAAAGGAGTAACATTGACCCCTTATATCCCATTAGGGGATCAACACCTGGGGTTGATTGATGTGGCATGCACATCATATCCTTCTGATTCATTTTGCTGCATACACCTATTAGTTGATTCTTTATCATAAGGGTGTAATTTCCTTCACAAAATATGGTCTAAAATGGCCTAAACATTAGGAGGTTTTAGGTTTTGAAGGCCAAACATGGGGGAAAAAAGCTTGACGTCTTGCATAACCAGACATCAAAATGAGTTGAACAGTATATCATATGTGCGGATTTTCTTGTTCCAGTGAGTCAGCTTCCGGAGAAAAAAAAAATGATTTGATTTCAAAGCGTGCATCAGTAATTCTTATGAGCATAATATCAAAGCAACAATAACACCTAATTTGTGTGTATATATATATATATATATATATATATATATATATATATATATATATATATATATATATATATATATATATATATATATACAGTATATATATATATTCACCGCATACGTACACACATGGTTGAAGTGGAAAAACATAACTGTTATGTTGTTATTGAAACAATTTCAGATAGTGGGTTTGGGGTTCTACATTGAAATTATAGATTCTTGTGCTAAGTACATGTTGATTGTGGGTAGAAGTGCTGCTCCACACCAGTTTTGTGCTGCCTATTTTGGTGTCTTTCCAATTGCACTCTCATGGTACAAATGATATGTTCTCTAGCAGCTCCAGGAGCATGTCAGTTTCGTATATATTGTTCTGCTAAAAATCTTGAGTGCTAGTTCTAAATGAATGCTTGTTCAGAAAATGTTCTTTAAAAATTACAAATGTTTTGTGTGTCTTTACCACATTTCTGTTTTATGTTTTACGATGGATTCAGAAAGTTGTCCCCTTCACTTTCTGCACACTTTATTGTGGTGTAGATTTCATTTTAAATACACAGATTTGCCATTTTTGTTCATCAATCTATACTCAGCAACTAGTAATAGCAAAGTGAAAACAAGTTTTTAAAAAGGTTTGCAAATTTATTAAAAATTAAAAATTGAAATTTCTAATTCATATAAGTATTCAGACCTTTAATTCAATACTTTATAGAAGCTACTTTGGCAGTAATTACTGTTTCAAATCTTCTTGTGTAAGTCTCTACATTGTTTGCACACCTGGATTTGGGACAGTCAAACTTGTCCTGAAGACATTCCAGTATTGTCTTGTCTGGATAGACAGACAGACAGACAGACAGACAGATAGATAGATAGATAGATAGATAGATAGATAGATAGATAGATAGATAGATAGATAGATAGATAGATAGATAGATAGATATTTGGTCATTGTTATGCTGAAAGGTGAATCATCACCCCATCTGACGTTACATGTGTGCTGGAGCAGGTTTTCTTCAATACCCTTTCTGTATTTGGCTTCATTCATCCTCCTTGTCCCAACCACTGAGAATCACCCCCATAGCTGAATACTGCCATCACATTTTACCATAAGGATGGTATTAGGCAGGTGATGACCAGTACCTGGTCTTCAACAGACGTAGAGCTTGGAATTCTGCCCCAAGTGTTCAATTGTTGAAAAAGAATCTTTTTTCTTATGCTCTCGTATTATTTTAAATATCATTTGGCAAACTTCAAGCAAGCTGGCCACTCTGCCATAAATGTCTGACTGATGGAGTGCTGCTGAGGTGATCATCCTCCAGAAAGGTTCTCCCATCTCAGCAGAAGACTTCAAAATCTGTTAAGAGTGATCATTGGGTTCTTGGTTTGGCCAGGGAGAGTCCTGGTGATTCCAAACTTCTTCCATTTCACAATTAGTGAGGACACTGTGCTCCTGGGATCACTCCAGTCTTTAGAAATTATTTTTTTCCCTTTTGCTCTGATCTATGTCTCAGTTTTAGTTCTACAAAGTTCCTTGCCCTTCATGGCTTGGCGTTTGTTCTGACATGCAGTGTAAATTCTGGAATGTTATATACACAAGTATTTTTCTAAATGATGTCCAGTCAATTAATTTTGCCACAGGTGGACTGCAGTCAAGTTTTGGACACACTTCAAGGTGAATTAAAGCAAGCAGAATGCACGTAACAAGAATTTGGAGTGCCACTGGAAAGGGTCTGAATACTTATATAAATGCAAACCTTTCTGAAAATGTGTTTTCACTTTGTCATTATGGGTTATTAAATGTAGATTGATGTAGATTACCATATTTTTAAATGGCAACTGTATCCATCTACAATAAATCTACAACACAATAAAGTGTGCAGAAAGTGAAGAGGTCTGAATATTTTCTAAATTCACTCAATTTTTTAACAGTCAAAAGTTTACAGGGTTCCAAGTAAGTCACACATTTCATGCATGGACTGAAAATTTCATGCCACCCAGATATCTCAGAAATGATAACACAAAGAAAACATAGATGCTGTAATGTGTTTTGGCATCAGTATGTATTTTAATACTAAGAAATCCAATCGACATTCCACAGTTTTCTCCCATCCTCCATTATTCTAATGAATCAATTAGGTCATCTATATTGTTCATTTTGACATTGTGAAGTTTGTTTAATAAACTGCAATAAAATGCAAGAAGGAAAATATTTCCACCTAAATTGTTGAAACTGAATGTATTACTTAACAGTCTCTAATTCTGACATGCATGTGGTTGATGGTTTAGAAATTCAGCACTAGCAACAATATTAGACACATTTTTTAATATAGTTTTACTGAATCAACCTAGACAGACTATTTTGTTTTCAATAACTAAAAAGAGTTAAGTTAATATGTTTCTCTATTATCTCCCTTCTTTGTGGGGCACAGTTATATATAATTATGAATTTGCTGATTTCTTGTAAAATGTAATATCACCACCTTCAATAGTTTCTACTGTTAGAAGAAAATGAATTTAGGATAACATCTAAGTCAAACTGCCTGTACATTATTATACTATAAAATCAGAATATATAAAAGAGCTCTCCTTTCCAATCTTCTACATGAAAGAATCAGTCCCAATGAATAGTTGCTTAAAATTCTGAGTAAGTAAGTAACAACAATAAATACTTTAGTGAAAATCTGGGCAGAAAGTAGAATATTTGGAATTTGAAAATTTTCCATTTTTGTAACAGATAAATCACAGTGTTTAATATAAACTATTTTGACTAAATCATGAAAGGTTACGAACTCAGAGATGTTTGTGATTTTACTATTATTCTTGATCATTTATCACAAAGGTATAAAATTGAATCATTCTCCAACCACTTCCAAGAAAATGTCTGTTATGAAGATCTCCAGGAGTTCATTGGAAATAATAAACATTCAACTTTGCTTATTTTAGTGTGTTTTTCTGAATTTTCTCAAGTCAGTATTGCTGGTTGGTAGCTTTAACCAGATATTTTTTAAGAGTACAGAGCCTAATGGAGATGTTGAAGATGTGGAATTACTGATCGTTTTTTAATTAACATGCTCGTTACTTTATATAATTGAACTTCTATACAATGGTATGTGGTATTTCATTTTGACAAACATCTTTCAGTATCTCAACACGCTGGATTCATGAGAGCTGTCATATCTGATTCCACATTTTCTGTGAAACAATATGAAAAGAAATGCTTTTCAGTAATACGTGGGATACAGTATGTTACTTGGTTGCTAACTTTTAACTGTTAAATCTTTTATTTGCATAGCATTATTTTTGCTGGGAAATGCAAGGCTATAAGTAGGATTAGCAGTTTACATTGATGAATCATTCACTTCATTTACATGTAGCTTATGCTGATTTGAAAGTGATTTTTTTTTGTAGACTGTTTTTGGTTCTGTCATTGTTGATGTTGAAGAACAACTTTCACCTTTTAATAATAAATTCTTCATTTGTTAATTCAAGTTAGTTTGTCATAATTAACTTTATGAATCACTCCAGAAGCGTTCTGAAAGAAACTGTTTAGAGTCAAATGTCTTACCAAATTCATCACTTCCATGATCCCTTCACCGTCCTAACAGGGTCACACAGGTTTTGTCATCAAGCCAATACGTTTCACTGTATACCTCCACATCATTCTGCTTCTGATCACTGACCATTCTGCCTGCGGCATTGAGAGCTAATACTGGTTGAATGGAAAACTCTTCCACCTACACAGCCTTAAAAAAGTGACTAAAACAATAATCATACACCTATGTTATGTAGATGACTATTCCATGGAACAACTCCAGACTACTCAAAATCAGCTTAATTTGCTGTAGCATCCAAAGGTTTAGGACTGTCACTCAGCATCTGGAAAACCAAGATCCTCCACTGAGATAGGTCTAAGATTTCCCTGATCAAGTAACTGAGGCCCCTGCTATCAACATATCAACAGAAGTGTAGAATTTTCTGAATATTTTTAGTGATTGATTGAAAGGCCATCAATTGAGGTCAAAGTTCAAAACCATATCAGATGTGTCAGAATTTTCTTCAGGAAACTGCTCCGTTGGCACAAAAAAATAACAAAAAACCTTCAAATCAATAAAAAAATAGAGTAATGATCTATAAGGCCATTTGTATCATCAGACTGATATGTGGTAGCAAAACCTGGGTTGACTGCTGTTGTCACTTTTAGAAGATTCCATTAAAACTGCCTCCAGATGTTTTTTTGGATCTCTTTGGAGGAATGGCATACCAATTCCAGCATCCTCACTGAGACAACAATGACCAGTGCTGAAGCCATGATTCTGTAGAACCAATTCTGTATGATCAATGCCGCTGCATCAGAATGCCTGAGTCAGTTCTCTCAGAGAAACCATATATAATCATATATAATCAGAAACTTTTCTCTTACCTCAAAACACAGAAGGTAGCTATAAAAAAAGTAATAAACGACTCGATTTCAGAAATGCTAGGCATAAAAATAACATCTTGAAATACAACTGTTACCCTTCATTTCAGAATACTTTGATTTTGGATTCAAAGCTTCAAGAAAACTATAAGTTGGGGAAGAAACTTTTACATATTATAAACATTTGAAAACAACACAGGCATGAGTGTATATTGCTGTGTGTGCATTTTGAATACCAGTTCATCCTGGGCTGTTTCTTTTTTTGTTTTTTAGCTCTGCACTTTGCTGTAATTGAAAATGTGTGTTCAGCAAGTAAATGAATAGATTTTATGACTAGTAGACATATTCATGAGTTATAAATCATACAAGTATGTACTATTTTACATAGTACCTTTCACAGTGAACAGCGTCTCAAAGAATTTTACACTCAGTACAAATGTTTCTAAGTTTACTTGGGTTGACTGGCTCCATTTTTACAAAGTAGATTACTCCTTTTAGTAATTATGCAATCACAAATAGAATTCTTTAAACATTTGCACACCAGGCATCACTAATGCTCAGAGATTTCATATTTTCTGATTAGCTAAGAAAGATTTCTCCAGCCTAAAAAGAAAATAGATGAACACTGGCAGAAATATCAGCTATCCAATAATTTTAAAGTGCTTTTTACAATGGCTCTGCCTTTCAGCAACTTAGCAGTAAAGGCAGAACATCAGCCAGGTAGATAAAACAGCAGCTTTTAAAAGAGGAGGTTGCTGGTTCTGTTCCTGCCTTTGTCTCTGTGAGACTCTGAGCAAATCACTTAACCTTCTTGTGTTCAACTTTATAAACAGTATGTTAAATATACAATAATAATACAGGCATTATTTAAATGGGGTGAATTTAATTTAAAAAAAAAAACAGTCAGTAATTTAGCAAAGCACAGTGATAGAGATTAACTGATCCCACAAAACTGGCACAGTATGACTGTCCTGAACTTACAGATTTAATGTCACATTTGGTTAGCTTAGGTTGAGTTAGGGAGACTTTATTATCACAGAGGGACATTTGTTTGCAGCAGGAAAGTACAAAACATAACACATTGTTACATAGATAAAGGAAATAAGCCAGAACACAACAAATGAAAAGCAGTGTTATCATAAGTACACACAATCAAGATTACTACAAAGAAGAGTAATTACCTTAAGCAGTACCCAAAATATTAATTCAGAATTCAACAGAATACCTATACAAAAATTCAAAATGCCTACAGCTCTGGGAATAAGCAAGTTCTTAAATGTGTTGCTTTTTACCCCCAGGAACCTAAATCTGCAGTCTAATGGCAAAAGTTGAAATTTAGATAAGATATCTACTGTCTGACAGACATCTAACCATTTGTGATGCTGCATCTCAGTGACAGGGGTCTGCTGAAAACCAATAATTTTACTACTAACTTTTACAATGTTACAATTTTACAGTGTTGTTAAGATATTTTCTTAATGCTGAGGTTGCCAAACCAACATATAAAATCAAGCATAACAACAGATTCAATAATAGACTAACAAAAAAAAAAAGTGTCACTATGATTTTGTCCACTTTGTAACGGCTGAGTTTCAAAGAAAGAATAGCCATGTCTTACTCTTACAAATTCCATCTGTGTTAAGGTCAATGTTTTCCTCTTATGAATGACTGCCCCTTGTAGTGCACTGTCTGGAGAGTGAGGAAGGAAATTCTTGAAAACCTACAACCATAGCATTTGTTTTAGGGAATTTTAGCTACAAAAAGGAACACTCACAATATTGAGCAACCTCATCAAAAAAGTCCACGGCTGTCCTCTTTTATCTTGTAGAAGACTTATGGTAGGTTCGCTTACATACACACACTTAACCGGGTTGACTAAACCTATTTAAGGCAGAAACCTGGTTTCTTTAAAAAAAAACAAAAAACGTTTACATGCGCAAGTCCACTTATGAAGTTCTCTTTCGGTAATGATGTCGTGTTACTTTAAAAAGAAATCATACTACATAACGCACGTATAACGCGTTACCCCCAACACTGCTCCCGATATTGTGCTGCTGCCCAGTATATTCAGCCCATCAACATAAATGTATCGATTTCTGAAATACTGAGACAGACGATTTCGGTCAGAAGGAATAATACGATCTCTCAATCATTTTTATCAAGGAAATTGATCTTTCTGGATGTTTTCACTGTTTTCTATCCGTTGCTGCTGGATGCGCGTTTGAAGAAGTTAACATATGCGCATGTTACGAAATTCTCAAGTGTATCTCGGTTAAGGATTTACATACAAAAAAAGCAGAGAAAACCGTGTCTGCTATCCCGGTTTCTCTACTTGGAATAAGGATGAACATGACAGTTTTGCTTTCTGTTAACAACCAGGGGCCTCATGTATAAACGGTGCGTACGCACAGAAATGTTGCGTACGAACCTTTCCACGCTCAAATCGCGATGTATAAAACCTAAACTTTCGTAAAGCCACGCACATTTCCACGGTAACTCATTCCTTGGCGTACGCAATTTATCCGCCCGGTTTTGCAGACTGGCGGCACCCAGTGTCAAAGCAGTGCTACTGTTCCTGTGTGGTTACCCTTTCTTAGATCCACATCCACGGCGGCGGCTTTATCAAATACACTGAAATTAACCGCATATCGTTCATAAATTTAATGCATCTGATTGTAATTAACCTGTAACAATATAATGGTCCACAGAATGGTCAAACTACTGTTCCTGTGTGCTCATCCTTTCTTTCTTAGCTCCACATTCCTGACGCGGCTTTATAAATACACTGAAATTAACTGCATATTGTTTATTAGTGTAATACATCTGATTGTAATTAACCTGCTGCAATATAATGGGCCAGGGAATAGCCATAGTATTCCAAATACCAGAACTGCTTTAGCGTTGTTACTCTCAATGCATCTTGTTTTTCTTTTTGCTGTTCCCGTTAAGGGTTGCCACTGCGGATCATTTTTTCCCACATTACTCTCACTGCACCACTCGGAGTATTTATATCACTGTATCTGAGTGTGAATCACAGCAGCAGATGATCGGAAAGAGAATTATCGGTATACAGTTTCAAGTACACAGTACCTCAACCACGGCAAAAAGCGTCAAAGCCTTTCCTGTACGGACCTCGCGTTTCAGAAACAGTTTCATCCCAAGAACTCTAAACGCACTCAATCACCTCACTGTAAACTTGCACTACAGTTATAATATTGCACAACCTGCGCTACTTTATAAAGCGCGTATGATGACAATATCATTTTTAAGATGAAATGCAGCAAAATATGTTGCTTATAGTATACAGATAAAACTTTAACTTCATTTAAATAATCTGTATTGTTAATAATTAAACATGTGAGGACACGGTGCCGCAGCGTATAGCTAGTTCACGGATAGCTCCTGCCTTGCGCTGTATTCTTGCTGGTGCTGACGCGACACTGGAAGGATAGACGAATAGAATAATTAAACATGTACTACGAAGATATTTCAATGTTCCTTAAAAGTTTTGAAGAATCGGCGTTCTAAGCTTACAAATGGCTTCACGTCTATTACAGAGCTGATTGTGTGGCGATTGGAGAAAGAAAAGTATGGACAGGAATTGGAGGTTAGTACGTTTGAAAGAGACAGTACTTCTGTAATAAATTATTTCATCGAAGGTCGCGCATGGCGCAGCAAGCCTCTTGCGTGAGATTTGAACAATCACTGCGCCACCGTGTTCCCATGTTTAATAACATGCTTTCATTCCTATCATCATGAAAATGATATCACGTATACATCTCAGTATTTTAATTATTCAGAGAGCTGTAATATCACGAATGCAATGCATTCTGTGTCCTGTCGGAGAAAGAGAAAGAACGGAAGCACGTAGTGATTCACACACACAGAGCACATAGAAGATCAAACACAGAAAAAAGCATTTAACATGCTACTTGAGAAACTAGTAAAATAAACGATTTTAAGAAATTTCGAAATTAAAGTTGACATTTCGTGCTTTTTCCCCACTGTGTGCCTATGTTTTTTCTCTGTACCCTAATAAGCTTTCATATGACACTCAGACGGTGGGCTACAACTCGCCTTTTCACAGCGACTTTGATATGTGATTTCTTTTTTATTTTGGGCACTGTGCGACTTTGTGAATTTGATCTTTCGAGTTTTTCCGACACTCTGTCACTCGATCAACTTCCTTTTGTTGATTATACCACTGTTTAAACCAACAAATAGTACGTTTTTCATTTGCCTCCACTTGGTATTCGCTGAAATTCTTATATTTTCTCCCGTGCTTTTCCCATTGTCTTTTCACAGAAGGCTATTTATATTGATTTGCATATTCAAAGAGGCGTAATTCTGGGAGGATTTAGGGCGGGACAGAAGGCGCGTGCACGTGCGTTACTTTTCACGCAAATCGGGATTTATGTAGTAGAAGAACGTGAAAGTATGCGTGCGCACAGATTCCTGCATCTGGATTTTTCTGTGCGTACGCACAATCCCGCTTTTGTGCTTACGCCATGTTATAGTGTGAGTTCTACGCACGGCGTTATACATGAGGCCCCTGATTATAGCGCATATAAACACACTCAATAGCTCATTCAAATGTCAGGGGGGTATTTTTCGTACGTCGCTTAAACCATCCGAGATCAGGTGCCTCATCTTGAATGAGTTAATGCCAGTGAAACTCATCCAGATAAGTCGGTTTTTCAAACGCAGCTGTGTATTAGATTAGCGTAGCTGGATCTAATCATACGAGATGAATGCGCGCGCCCGCGCTGAGTGAAAAGCCCATATATATTGAGTCTAGAAAACATGATCAGCAAGTCTTTGATAGGCTGTAACAAAATGACGAAAGAACGGGCGCATTTTTTTTCACACACGCGGCGCAAGACCTTTTATTCGAAGGACACGAAGAATTTCAAGATTTAATATGCACAAGGGGGTAACCACTGCAAAAGCAGCCCAGACCAGAAAAGACGGCTGGCAAAAAGTGGCCGAAAAAATTAAACGCTAAGTAGTGTACATTGTACTTACTGAATGCAGCGTTTCATTTCCTATGTGTCAGATTAATTATTATTTAATATGTCATAATTCCAGATCAAACGTGAGCACAAGGAGAACATGGGAACAGGTTAAAGTGAAGTACAAGAATATACTTCAAACTGGTAAATATTGGTATATAACTATTTAAAGAATTGTTGACATAAAGAATCATATATAATATAAAAAAATATTAATTTTAAAGCTAATAAGGAGGCAGACAAGCAAAAAACAGGTGGAGGTCCACGCAGTCCAGACCTAACCCCTGCAGAAGAGTTGGCTCTCCAGCAAATGCCCATCGCCCTGGTTTCTGAGGGCATTCCAGGGGGAAGCTCCTCCTCAGAACCAGTGGCAGGATGCAGTGGTCACTTCATTTCAGGTAAAGGATGGTCATTGCATATTTGTCCTCCATGTGTGCTATAGGTATGTTCCATATAGCCCTCTTTTTTGTTGGGCCAGTTGCAGGGAATGTCATATCCCTTGAACCTGTGTCTGACCAACGAGATATTAACGAAGGTCAAATATTTGATGAAGACACTGTGTCTGATTATTCATCAGGAGGAGAGGTACACTTTCCAAATAATGTTTGATCAAACTCAACTCTGATCAGTCCCATGTGCCCCAATCACATTTGGAAATCCTGGTAATGAGAATGTTAGGCTGATTGTGGGATTCTTCGTGGAACTGTGGGTGTTTTAGCCTGTGTATTACCTACCTGCAATGGCATGAAACGCCTCTTTTATTGTCTGCACACGCAGGTGTCCAGGAAACACAATGAAAACCTGAAGGAAATGTTTCAGAGCCAAACAGACTTTACGAATTGCCTGGCAAACTGCACTTTTCGATAGCTGTTCCGCATCGCCTACAGTATATAAAAAAGTGCCGCTTGCAAGAAACCTCAAAGCAATGCCTACTGTCTGTGTGGTTGTGAGAGCCCGGCTTCACCGAGTTTGACTTCGAATATACGGAGCTAATAAATCTTTGAGGTACAATATTCCCCCTCGGCTAAAGCGGTATCTTTCGTACAGAATTTCCTCCGGGGGCAATAAAGGATCTTGCCGATCGCGCAAAACCCTCTTTATATGAAATTCCATCCTTCCATCCATTTTCCAACCCGCTGAATCCGAACACAGGGTACGGGGGTCTGCTGGAGCCAATCCCAGCCAACACAGGGCACAAGGCAGGAAACAATCCTGGGCAGGGTGCCAACCCACCGCAGGACTATATGAAATTCTCTTCCTATAATTTGCACACCAATATCAATTGGTCGCTCATTCATGAACGGCGAAGCCCTGACTGGATGACTTCCACACCGTCACTGATCACGTGTGTAAACTAATCCTTGTTTACGCAGAACAAACCTGCTCCGAGCAGGTTTGCGGATTGGATGTGTTGCTATGACAACACTTCCAGCAAGAGTTTCAAAAAACCGACAGATCCAGGATCAGGCCAAATCGTCAACAATTACATCCGGCTAAGCGAGTAATCCACGTACGAAAAATACCCCCCTGGGGGGTATTTTTCGTACGTCGCTTAAACCATCCGAGATCAGGTGCCTCATCTTGAATGAGTTAATGCCAGTGAAACTCATCCAGATAAGTCGGTTTTTTCAAACGCAGCTGTGTATTAGATTAGCGTAGCTGGATCTAATCATACGAGATGAATGCGCGCGCCCGCGCTGAGTGGAAAAGCCCATATATATTGAGTCTAGAAAAACATGATCAGCAAGTCTTTGATAGGCTGTAACAAAATGACGAAAGACGGGCGCATTTTTTTTCACACACCGCGGCGCAAGACCTTTTATTCGAAGGACATGAAGAATTTCAAGATTTAATATGCACAAGCGGTAACACTGCAAAAGCAGCCCAGACCAGAAAGACGGCTGGCAAAAAAGTGGCCAAAAAAATTAAACGCTAAGTAGTGTACATTGTACTTAGTGAATGCAACGTTTCATTTCCTATGTGTCAGATTAATTATTATTTAATATGTCATAATTCCAGATCAAATGTGAGCACAAGGAGAACATGGGAACAGGTTAAAGTGAAGTACAAGAATATACTTCAAACTGGTAAAATATGGTATATAACTATTTAAAGAATTGTTGACATAAAGAATCATATATAATATAAAAAACATTAATTTTAAAGCTAATAAGGAGGCAGACAAGCAAAAAACAGGTGGAGGTCCACGCGGTCCAGACCTAACCCCTGCAGAAGAGTTGGCTCTCCAGCAAAATGCCCATCGTCCTGTTTCTGTGGGCATTCCAGGGGGAAGCTCCTCTCAGAACCAGTGGCAGGATGCAGTGGTCACTTAATTTCAGGTAAAGGATGGTCATTGCATATTTGTCCTCCATGTGTGCTATAGGTATGTTCCATATAGCCCTCTTTTTCGTTGGGTCAGTTGCAGGGAATGTCATATCCTTTGAACCTGTGTCTGACCAACGAGATATTAACTAAGGTCAAATATTTGATGAAGACACTGTGTCTGATTATTCATCAGGAGGAGAGGTACACTTTCCAAATAATGTTTGATCAAACTCAACTCTGATCAGTCCCATGTGCCCCAATCACATTTGGAAATCCTGGTAATGAGAATGTTAGGCTGATTGTGGGATTCTTCGTGGAACTGTGGGTGTTTTTACCTGTGTATTACCTACATGCAAATGGCATGAAACGCCTCTTTTATTGTCTGCACACGCAGGTGTCCAGGAAAACACAATGAAAACCTGAAGGAAATGTTTCAGAGCCAAACAGACTTTACGAATTGCCTGGAAAACTGCACTTTTCGATCGCTGTTCCGCATCGCCTACAGTATATAAAAAAAGTGCCGCTTGCAAGAAACCTCAAAGCAATGCCTACTGTCTGTGTGGTTGTGAGAGCCTGACTTCGCCGAGTTTGACTTCGAATATACGGAGCTAATAAATCTTTGAGGGTACAATATTCCCCCTCGGCTAAAGCGATATCTTTCGTACAGAATTCCTCCGGGGGCAATAAAGGATCTTACCGATCGCCGCAAAACCCTCTTTATATGAAATTCTCTTCCTATAATTTGCACATCAATATCAATTGGTCGCTCATTCATGAACGGCGAAGCCCTGACTGGATGACTTCCACACCGTCACTGATCACGTGTGTAAACTAATCCTTGTTTACGCAGAACAAACCTGCTCCGAGCAGGTTTGCGGATTTGGATGTGTTGCTATGACAACACTTCCAGCAAGAGTTTCAAAAAACCGACAGATCCAGGATCAGGCCAAATCGTCAACAATTACATCCGGCTAAACGAGTAATCCACGTACGAAAAATACCCCCCAGGTCTGTGAACCTCTAAAATCAATCGTGTATAATATAAACAGAAGAGGAGACAACAGCTGCAGCATTGAGGTGTCACTATGGATTTATCGAGGCCATCAGAAAAACAGCCATTAACACTCACTCTTCCTGAATCCGCAACACCAAGTTAGGGTCCAAACAGAATTTGTCAACTAAAATGTGGGGTTTGATTGTATTAAACCTGACGAGAAATCTACAAGCAGCAATCCTGCGACTTTTATGGCCCTTCCAAGTGCTCATACTGTAAATTCAGGGGTGCTGTTATGCCATCCTCCACTAACCGCTTTCCTCAGTACAGTATGCAAATTGGTAACATTTCAGATAAGCTTAAAAATATAAAAAACATATGACAACCATATCAACATATGTTATGTGGTTACTTTGTTTAGTATTTGCCTTGGATGCCAACTGACAACCTTTATCGATACTGTACAAAAGTAGAAAAAAAAATCGAGTTTCTTGGTCCCTCACATTGACAGATGGGCGCACTACATAATTTACAGTTAAAGCGCTTTCATCTGCTTTCCTTTTCGCTTGGCGAACAGAGTACGTTCATGATGTTTTGTCTTCTACAACCGTTAGCAGAAAAAGTCTATAACTGAAGTTCTGCATAGCCTTAGGATGAGCTGCGTGATCAACGGCGCATCTGTCACCCACAACCAGGCGGACCGCGTGAGAAATTGGGCGCGCAACCACCTCAAGGGCACGCATGACCCGGATGTAGAATCCGGCCCTTCCTGGCTGGCGCTTTCGCGCGATGTAGGTGAGCGTTTGGTGACCAGTGGAGTCTTTGGTACAAAAGGAATGGCTTTATGCACATAATTAGAGATATCCTTTCCGGTAAGAATGTTTTAACTTATTGTTTGCGTGCATGTATGTATATTTGTGTGAATGACTCGAGAAAGAGTTTAAGGAAGGCACAGTTTCGTTATTATTGGGATTAGAATATTGCAGATGTTTCTGTTAGCTGTTTCTCTGCTTCTGACTTGTTCGGTTTCATTTTCGTGTAGACGAACGCTGGGAAAATTGTCTTAAAGAATATTAGCAAGAAGTGAAATGTCAGCATTGGAATCAGAGATTAAGTTGTTGCGTGGTTGACAGAAATACTGTATATTCTAACATATCCTTTTTGAACACCCGAAGTGGTGTGCCAGTCTGTGAGAAGTAACCGTAATTATGGAATTTTATCCATGTTCTAAGCCGTATATCCAAATCTAGTCACATGCTGTGTGTGATGATTGATAGATTATAATCGTAATTGGAGACGCAGACCTACTGTAGACCTACTGTATTCTTGATGAGGGCAGTGCAGGAAAAAAACATAAGAATAGTGAATTACAGTAAGCCAAGGAAGTGCCCCCTAATGACTCGCGCACCCTCCTAAATCTGAATGTACTGTCAGATATTTTTGGAATTGTCCTTAACAAATTAACAATTTGATCACTGTGCATCAGTTTGCTGTGTAAAATAACATTTAGGCCCAACTTCAGACGTGAATTTGGCATCTCCTAATTTTATTAATCATTTTGCAAGGTTTTTTTTTTTATTTAGTCGTGTTTGCGGAAGAAGGCATGAAATTAGCTTTCTCCGTTGCATCCAGTAACAGGCAGAAATAAAATAAACAGAGAAGACAGATTTCCTCATTTGTAAAACAGCGTTTTTTTTCCTCCTACCTACTTTTATCAGTTTAATAGTGCATTTTAACCTACAAGGGTTAAGGGGTACTGTACATATGAAAAACGACACTTCTGGAAATGTTCATTGTCTTCGATATTCCTTATTAAAAAGGCATACAGAAGAAAGGAATTTCTGGAGCGATTTATGTGGGTTTTTAAAGAGACTATGCTTTCTGATTTCCTGAAGCTAAGGCTATCATGTAATGGGTGTCTGTCATCAATCGAGATGATGTCCAATGTTTTCAGCATTGCCTTGTGACGCATACTAAAATTATCTATGTCAGTCCTAATAACTTTAGCTGCATGTCTGGTAATCTGCTGGTACTTTTTCAGATTGTGATTTGTGAGACCAACTAAACCAGGCAATGAAGCCGAAGGGGATGACAGGTTGTATCACGTTTTGATAAAAGGACAACATGAGTTCCTTGTCCACTTTAAACAGTCTGAGTTTACATAGGAGAAATAGGCACATGTTGCATTTAGAATATATATTTTTAGTATTTGTATTCTAGTTAGAGTAGAACCTAAGTATGTACAGTATATCCAGTTACAATTTGTGCCTCCTTCCCCCGAACAATGACACATGCAGATTTAAATTAAGTGTAATTTCTTTTTGACATTCGGAATAAGAGAGTTCTTACTGTACCAGTTTTGTGGTGTTTGTTAAAATTTGTCCTAAAAATCTTTGATTGCAGAAGTGCCCTTCATCAGTTGTTTGTTTAATGGTTATATATTATGTCAAAAAGGTATTTTTTTTGTTACTTTCATTTTCATTAAAAGATTAACAGTGTTCTATAGTATGTTTTTTTTTTCTTGCTAAAAATGTATTTATATTTCAATGCACATTCTGTGGATTCAGTTCAATTCAATTGCTCATTGAAATTTATAAATTTACTTAAGGATTGTTAGGCCCCCAGTGACCACTGGTCTTAATCTTATATGATTTGCTACACATTTTTGTCAGTTTTGACGCTGGTAAAGTTTTATAGAACAAACGGAGTACAACCACACTGAAAATTTATAGGCTAGTTGTTTTATTTGAAAATTTTTGCAAAATGTGCTGTTGGTTTCCTTAACTCTTTGAGGGCTGAATATATTTTCTAAAAAACAGTTTCTGAAAAGTAATGGTTTCACACAGAAATCAACATAAAATGTCTGTTGCTGCATGTTGTGGCAGCCAGTTTAACAAGAATGTGCAGCAGGCTTGCTGCCAAGCTGTCTTCACGTGGCTGAGGCAGCAGCAGCAGCAGCGATCAAGGTTTCTACCTCTTATCATTATTAAGTGGCACTCCTCCCTGGCGAACATAGGCATATCAGCTACATGAACCCATTTATCACCTTGATTAGCTGGGGACCAGTCAGCTGAAGCTGGAACCTCACATTCGTTTTCGATCACTTGTATCAAAATCAGAGTCCAACAAGTCATAGTCCAGTTCAGAGATAATAGACCAAATGTCGTCCACAGAGTAGTTTGCATTATGCATTCACTTTGATCTCTCGCTACATGTCAGTGCCATTTTTGCTGTTGTTTGCGCCTTGCTAGTCACACAAGCGCAGGAAATCTTGGTCAAACCAATGAAGCTAACTTTCCTTCTAGCAAGGAGAGTCTATCTAAAACATAACAGTTGGTTTTGTCACAGTTTACAGTCGATTACCATCGTCAACTCCTCCTTTTGACAAAAGTCAACATCAGCCCTGAAAGAGTTAAAGTCACCAACACATTGCTGTTGGACAGTTTTAAATAAAGAACTAGGAAACTTGGAATTTTTTTTTTTTGGTTAAGGTAATGTATTAAACTCTTTTGGAAATTAAAGGACTTTTATTTTTTTCTGTTTGCAGCCTTCAATAATATTCACAAAGAGGACCACAAACTGGCTCATTTCTTAGCCTGATCAGTGAACTGCTTGATAAAATGAAGACTGTCTTTATGGTAGCAGAAAAGCCATCTTTGGCACAGTCTATTTCTAAAATCCTTTCGCGAGGTAGGGCTGTAAATATTTTCTTTGTGCATTTATTTATTCTGTGTGATATTTGCATGCTGAATCTTGAATTATCATAATTATTTTATTGTGGTGAAAAATGTGTTTATACAATGTTTGATGTGATTTACCAAACCAAAAATATTAAATTTAAAATATAAGCTTCTCTGCAGCTACGCAGAGGAAAACTAAGGGCTAATATATACTGTACACTGTTTCACATTTCCTTGGTCTTCTACAAAATTGGAAAGCCTAGAAATGGACTGGTCAAAAATCCCTCCCAATATAAACTGAAATAAGAACCCAAGAGCGATTCAGGCTAGAACAGGCCCTTCATCTGAACATGGCTTGTAATCTGTATTCGTCTAACTTTGAAAAATGTTGTAAAGTCAAGATTTTCAGATCAAAATATGAGTTCCTAATGTAGAGGAACTACTTGACCAGAGCCTAATCAAATCAAATGATGCATGCACATCTTCACTTTGATCAGCTAGCCCTGATATCATTTGCCCCACCCCAAAGTGCATTAATAGTCCTACTCAAAGAGAAAGGTTAATGATATTTTTTGTACACTAGAGTGTGGGTTTTTGGTTGGTTTATTGACATTATGCATTTCACAACATTTGATGTATTCCAAAAAATGTTAGATATTGTCTTCGACTGGATTGATGCAGTACAATTATGTTTTTAAAATAGCAGAGTAATGGTTTTTGTGTTCAAGACCTTCATGTGGTGTTAATGGTCACATCCCATTCAGGGAGTATATAAAAATGTTACACTCTCACTCCAGAGATTTTCATTTCACCTGTTAAGAGAGTGATGGCAGTATAAGAGTTTTAATAATTGAGTACATACCTGAAATATACAATAACATTTAACAAATGCTGTTTTGCATTGTAGGTTTGAATGCGTGTTTCTACCATCTATCAGCTGTCTAAGTCACCAAAAATGAACTTTTAGTGAACTTGTCATGTATTTTTTATGGTGTGCTTATATGAGATTAAACTGCAGTAGTTTTGCTGTCTTCATAACCAATGAGTGAATGATTAATATTTTTTGATATTATTTTTGACTTTTTACCTTTGGGACAATTCTGTTACTTTTGTCAGTTAAATGAAAATAACCTGATTCTTCATTTGCTATAGTGCAGACAACTAAGCTGTTTGCAGAATATATTTTTTTTGCATTTTGTGACCTAAACTTTTATTTTTGCTCGGTTTTTAATTAGAATCATTTTGAAACTTTTTCTTGACTTCCAGCATCTAGTGATTTAATGAAAAACCAATCCCTTTATAAGGTGTGGTGTTGTATATAACTCATTCTTTGTAATTGGTACTGATAACATATTTCTGGGCAGTCTGTCCAGGAAAGGCATAGTTTGTTGTATTTGTTGTACACTTATAGTGTCTAAGAACAGTTTAAAGGCAGCCATCCTAGATGTGAGGAGGTAACAGATAAAATATCCATGAAAACAAAACAATTACATTATTTTATATAATGGTAAACTGATTTATTCAAGTTATTTTTAGCTTTTTTTAAATACATAAATAATGCTAATATTTCTGTTAAGGTAAATATAAATTCTACATACAGACTGATTCCTTCAATCAATGATACATTTGTACATATAAACAACATAAAGTGAATTAGCTTTTAATACTTAAGTTAAGAAAAAAAAAAGTAACATTTAGTACATCAGTTGGGTAGAAGTTCTAAAGACCCCTAAATACATACTTCTTAGGTTTTTATATTCTCAAATTCTAATTTTATTCAATAAAAAAACTTGTATAAAGCCCTTTCAAGGCTTTAAATCATGCTACTTGTGCAAAACAAACAAGGGATAACCTCATTTTTACATATTTTTTTACATTTTTTTATTCTCTAAACAGTTTACAATAGCTTCTAATCTTTCTTCATTTGGGTTCCTCGGGATTACACAGAGGCAAGCAACTTTCACAGTTTCAAACTCCAGGGTATATTCAACAGACTATGAACTCTTTTTCCTCAGGACAGGTATTTTTGCCTTTATGGGAACTGATTCGAGGCTGTAAAGGCTGCTTGTTTTGTTCTTGGATCTGATCGTGCAGTGGTGGGATGTGCTGCATTGTGCCTCATATATGACCTGTGGCACTCTCTCATTGTCCTGCTTTTTCCTGCAATGATATTATTTGTATTATTTCCATTTTCCACAAAGTTGCTCAGTCCATAAACAGGATATTTTGTCAAGTAAGAAAAACAAATTTAGCCTTATTCTGTTTCACTGTTGCATGCATGGACCAATACATCTTTAACTGGTGTTTATCAAAATGCCATTTGTCCCAAATAATTCAATACTATACAAGGTTTTATTTTGCAAAGAATTACTCCATCAAAGTGTAGACTAAAAGTGCATAAAGAACTACACTAGGTAATTGAATAGACGTAAATGTCACTTACAAATTCAGTTCATATATCTGATCCCAGTTAATGCCACATACAATTCTAAAGCTTTAGACCCTCTGAGTGTGTGTAAAACATTTCTGCGAGGTACAGCAGAAGAAAGCCAGAAGCTTGGTTAGCTTCACAATTATTATTTTTTTCTTTTAAGAATATATAATGAATTTCTTTTGTGTGATACAGTAGTTGTTTGAAATGACATTATGTGTTAAATGTGTACACCATAACTATGAGCTTTCTGAATACAAAGTAAGTATTGTATCCAAGGTAATTTTTTTCAGTCTTGTGCGACATTTTAAGATATTTCTTTTCATATACATTGTACAAAATATTGGTTCTTTGATCTAGTTTGGTTGGAGATGTAAAACAGAAAATGATGACCTTACTGGATGAGCTTTTCAGAAATGTTTTCCTGCATCTGAGCACCTGTGGCATTGTCAGCAGAAGGCAATAATAAAAGTACTTACTCATAAGTCCAGGGAGCCAAACTTCTTTCTTTCAGTAGTAGCTCGCTATTGTAGTCTTGGGATAGCTCTAAACTGAGATTGCCTTTTATTATGTTGATAACTGGATTGCAATTGCATGTGCTGACAATCAGCATTGTAATGCACAATATTTGAATGAACTGGAAGATAAAATGGAAGATATGCTGATTAGAATATTTGGATTTATTTCACAAAACAGTCCCTCAAGTGACTTGTATTTTAATCAGTTCAGTTTGAACATGCTGATTGTCTACCTTTCATAAATAATGTGTTTTAAAATGTTGTGTAAGTGCAGTCAGCTTGTAGTAAGTAGTTGCTTATCTACATTTCACAGAGCCTAGAAACATTGATACATATTATAACCAGCTTTAATATTTTTTTCCATTTGATTTTAACACAAACTCCTTTTTGTCTTTCTGCTCAAATTTTCTTTTTGCTCATTATTAACCTTGAATATATTTTTAAATAGCATTTATTTATTCACAAGAGACTCTTATTTGCTAGACTTAAAGTGTACAGTAGACTTCTTTATTGTTTATTCATTTACCATTTTGATCATCCATGCCCTCTGTTTTTAGAAGTATTTACAGTTTCAGAATGACAGGATTGTAGAATGGTGTTAATTTGATTGAGATCATCCAAGATAATCAACTTGGTGAATTTTAAGGTCCAATCACACCAAAAAACCTGGTTGTTGCTATCATGCTGTTAATGCCAAAAGTTTGAAGATGAAGCTATCCTTGTTCGAAAGTGCTAATGCAAAAGATATGTCAGCTCTCATGTGGCAGGCAAGGGCTAAAATACCAATTCAGAAAAGATGGTTTGCCACTGAGCTGCAAATGAACTTTAACAGATGAGAACTTTAAATTACGTCCATCAAAAGATCAAGGTGTAGAGTACTTTGAAGGTATTGGTCTAGCATCTACAGGCCTCTATTGAGTACTGAAATGAATCAAAGCAGAAGTCAGCCATTACATTCATATTGAACAATAGTGGCCTGCATGGGAGGATACCAAGATGAAAATTGTGGTTGTATAAATGTATATTGTGGTCCTAAATTTTCAAAGAGCACTAGATTTTAATGTGCACAAATGAAGAAAATCAAATTTAATGTTGTAAATAAGAAACATTGGGCTTAGCAAGAACAAAACACTGCATTCAAATAATGAAGAATTATCCCATCTGTGATGCCTGGCTGTGGGAGATGGACGTGTAATAGTTTGGAATCACGAGCGAGCCTAGACAGCTTTCAAACACTGATAAAACAATAAATACAAGAGTGTATGTGAATGCAAAGGCATACATCTATAAGCTGAATCTTAACAGTATATTTTATGTAGAATATCAAAGATGCTAAACACAGAAGTAAATTCATAACTGAAGGGCTATTTGTGACTTATTGACAAGTTCTTATTATTCAAACTTGGGTCAAGATTAAAGCCTATTTTTAATGAAGCTTATTTAGAAATACACAAATCACAAGGTATAATGTATATATGTATATATATATTGTTCATTATCATATGAAGTAAGCATAAGAGTCTGAGCAAGTCGGCAATTATAACCATAAATATTCAGCTCATGAAAGGAAACTCGGTATTGCAATGTACAATATTTCAACAGAATTGCTTACAAATTTGATTTTATTATTTATTATTTCATGCAAATAATGCAATTCAGGTTTCATAAAAATGTAACACATTTTTAGAGATTTTTTTAAATAAATGTTAGATAGAAAAAAATATTTTCAATTTTTTGCATTTCTGAAATAATATAAGTGTCTTACCTTATGGTGAAGCATTTCTCCTCTGCGGTGCCAAGCTCCTAAGTTTGAGAATTCTTGATAGTAAAGTGCTTAGAGTTGCATACTGTGTGTATTTCTGTGCTCATATTTATATAGAGGCAGACACATAAATGGGCTCTCCAGGGAAACATTTTTCATCACGTCACAAATGTGTATTACAAATAAATTCTAGTCTCATTACTAATTTTTTTCACTCACTAGATAGCAGGCTGCATCTTGTCATTCATAGTATGCCTTGTGGGCCTTAGCAAGGAGCTGAACATAAAGCAAACCAGCTAATTGCAAAATAGATATGGCTGCCTCATTCCAAAGTTCTTAAATGAATGCTTTATTTCATGTATATAGTTATTTTGCTTCTCTCTTTATAGCCAATTTACTGTTTTCTTTTGTGCCATTGGGCTTTCGCCTATCTTGCTGCTGACTAACCTGTTAGCACATTATTTTATATGTCTGTTCATTCATTTTCCTTACTCACTTTCTCTAAGTCATTTGGGAGCCACTTCTTTTTTTTTTTGTCAGCAGTGAACTTATACATATTCTTGTCATTTATATTGCACAAATGTACACACCATCATAAATTAACTTGATCATTCCCCAGAAATGTTAATTGACTTGACAGCATTATAGGTTGATAGATAAGAAACCCACAGATTTGTTTAATAATAATAATAATAATACATTTTATTTATACAAGGTGCCTTTCAAGGAACTCAAGGACACCGAACAATAAATAAATAAATAAAAGACACAATTATAAAAACTTAAAACATCAGAAAATCTAGAAATTAAAACCAAACAAAACCACTATAATCGGGAGGAAAAAGAAAAAGCCATTTTAAACAGATGCGTTTTAAGTTTACATTTGAAGGATGAATATGATTTGATATTTCGGAGATCCGCAGGCAATGAATTCCAGAGCTTGGGAGCAGAACGGCTGAAAGCTCTGCTCCCCATGGTGGTTAGACGGGCGGGAGGGACAGTCAGATGGGTGGAGGAAGAGGATCTAAGGTTACGGGATGGAATGGCAACATGAAGAAGGTCAGACAGATATGGAGGGGCGAGGTTATGGATGGCCTTAAATGTTAATAGTAGAATCTTAAAATCAATACGAAACTTGATCGGGAGCCAATGAAGCTGTTGCAAGACCGGAGTAATATGGTGAATAGATGGGATCTGAGTGATGATACGTGCTGCAGAATTCTGGACTAACTGAAGCTTATGAAGAGATTTATTAGGGAGACCAAAGAGGAGTGAATTGCAGTAGTCCAGCCGAGAAGTGACAAGACTATGAACAAGAATGGCAGTAGTATGAGGAGTGAGGGAGGGGCGAATGCGATTAATATTACGTAGGTGGAAGTAAGCAGACCGGGTGATGTTATTAATGTGACATTGGAAAGATAGAGTACTGTCGAGGATGACACCCAGACTCTTGACCTGAGATGATGGGGAAACAACAGAGTTATCAATAATAAGAGAAAGATTATTGGTTTTGGATAATGATGATTTTGAACCAATGAGGAGAAATGTAGTACGTCACATAGAGTACATGGTACCTCATGCCTGATCTAAGCCAGGGACCTGAGCACTGTTAATTGCAAAATTGTTACTACCAAACAATATTGTAATTCATTATGACTGCCTGCATGGATGTTGGGGTTATAATGTCCTACAGCAGTCAGCACTGCTGGGAATGAATCCAGACTTTAATCCAGAGTTTAAATGCTTTTTCCATGTCTGCATAGATTTTCCTTCTGAAAGCGCATTTAAGGTTGACTGGTAACTCAAAATTGTTGCAGTTTGAATGAAGAGGTTTGTGCAGAAGTGTGACTTGTATTGGAGTAGTGCATCATCCAGGTCTGGTTCCCACCTAATAGCGCTGGAATATGCTCTGCCCAAGAGACCCCAGAATTGGATTAGATGGGTTCAGTGACAAGTGAATGTGTGAATATAATAAAGAAATAAAGAATGCTTTAACTGTAGGCTTTGTTTTGTTATCAGTAGCTAAATCTATCCAGACCCATGCAATGCCTTATTTTCAAGTCTATCATTCGGTTTTGAAGGTAACTTTAGAGTTGCCAGTAAATGATACATTCTTTTTGATTCCTGCTTGAAATGAACGCTAACAACAGAAAAAGAGAAGCTCTAATTAGTGTCATGTCTCCAGTGGAGTGATGCATTTTGTCAGTACTAATAGTTCTGTTTTGCAACTCTTTATAAAATCAACTTGACGAAAATAATAATCCTTTGAATTCTGAATTATTATTAAACTGACAAAAAAAATCATTTGTTTAATATTTGCACATATCCTGTTTTTTGTTAGATGTGTACTAAATAAAACATGATGAAAATGGTAAATAAGTTGTCTTGTCCTTTTGGCAGGCAGTGTGACATAACGGTTAAGGCTTCGGACTTCAAACCCTGAGGTTGTGGGTTCAAATGCTGCTATTGAGAATGTGTGACTATGAGCAAGTCACTTAACCTCCCTGTGCTCCAATTAGAAAACCAAAAAGGAATGTAGCCAGTTGTAATAAAAATGTTGTAAGTCGCCTTGGATAAAGGTGTCAGCCAAATAAGTAAATGTAGTGTACCGAAGAAATAACCTTTACATAAAAATAATATATTTATTAAACATTATGCATTTTATTTTGAAGGCAGAATTTAAAAATTAAAATATTCATTGAAATGGTCTTGTAAAAAGGAATCAAGTGTACAAAATTTTATTCAAATTTTGATTTGATTTTGATTCATTAAAGTAGGTACCTTGTGCTTATATAACAGCTAAACACACATGTGACATTCTTTTTGTAAGGAAAATCAAATGTTGGTCAGAAAGATCTACCCAACGCTGTTGCAGAAGTTCCCACAAAAGTATTGCATTTGTATGTTGATTTCCTTTCACCCTTCTGTCCAGTTCATCCCAAACTTACTCAATGTGGTTTAAGTCCGGAGACTGCTAGCTATTCTATGTTTTGAAATGTGCCTTCTTGTTCTTTTCTTTTAACATAGTTCTAACATAGTCTGGAGGTATGACTTATTAGATGCTGACCAGAAGGTTCTGTGTGGTGCTGCAAAATGCTGTGGTAACCCTTTTGATTCAGAATGTAAGTCATCAACTCTGCCTCCAGCAAAAGAACCTAATGCCATCACACTTTCTCCTCCATGTTTAACAGTTTGTGTCACACACTGAGGAGCCATCCTTTCACCAATTCGACTGCGTACAAGCACTCTGTGTGATGAACCAAAGATTTCAATTTTTGATTCATCGGCCCCACAAAACTTTCCTCCAGTCTGCAGTAGTCCACAGCCGATATTTCATGGCCTAGGTAAAGCCTCGCTTTATTTTTCCCTTTAAGAAATGGCTTTCTTTCTGCCACTTGCCCTGTCAAATCTGCAGCACAAAGTCTCCCCTTCACAATAGAAACTAAGACTTTCTGTTTTCGACCATTGTTAAGCTGTGCTTTAAATTGTTGTGCTGCAAGGCACCTGTCATTCAAGCTAGTGACCCTCAGAAGCTTGTCTTCTGACTGGGGTGTGACATTGGGTCTGCCAGATCTCTTCCTATTGGAATTTCTTACAGTTTACAATGGACTGTGTAGGACAACATGCTCACTGACACTTTGATATATATATATATATATATATATATATATATATATATATATATATATATATATATATATATATATATATCAATTTTTCCCCCCAGTTTCTCTAAATGAAAGGCCTACACCTCTAAGGGTTATAATGCTCTGCCTCATGGCATTTGTTAATTGCTGTTTTCTTGCCATTATCACTGGAATATTGTCCAAGTAGTACTTCAGAGCGTGTAGTAACACAGTCTGTTCTAACTCTGCTTTAAGATAGGCAGAGGGTCTTTAAGTTTTCAACAGAATTTGGGACACCTGTGCAAATGATTTGCTTGAAAGGCTTAATTAACATTTATAGCTGCAGAACATCAATAAGTTGTAAACTATTAGTTTTTCCTGAAGAAGGCCCGTTTGTAATATTCTGAAAATTCCTTTTTTATTTGTGGTTTTTGCTAACATAAACTTTAAAGTTAAACCTCTGGCAGCTTACCTTTACACCATTTTAGGTCATTCCTTCAGCTGATTAAATCTGAAGAAAAACTAAGATGTTGTAAAACATTTGACTCTATGTGTGTGTGTGTATGTATGTATGTATGCATGCCCGGCCGGGACGCCTTTTCTACATATGTTTCGGGGGAGCAACCATGGGCGTCTCAGTACCTCCCCCGGTATGCTTGGTGGCAGCCTCCCAGGCTGACGATAGCGCCTCAGTTTCCTGCAGGGCTCCATGGGAGAGGGAGTCCTCAACAGGCTGGTTGCGAGCTGGGGTGGCTGCCAGTGGGTGCTGCATGTATTCCACAGACCAGCTGGACAAATCTTCAGCTCCACCTGGAAGTGCAATTGGAATCAGGTGGTCATGCACCTGGAACACTTCCAGGTGGGCTATAAAAGGGGCCAGCCACCACCACTCAGGGCCAGAATCGGGAGGAAGAGGACGAGGTTTCCTGGGAGGAGTAGTGGTACCAGAAGAAGGGTTGTGTTGTGGTTTAAGTGCTTTGGTACTGTGTATTGCCTGTGGGGTTCACGGGGAAGACGTGCCCCACAGGTGAAGAAAATAAAAGTCTTGTTGTGTTTTTACACGTGCCTCTGTGTAGTCTGTGTTGGGTCGGGCGCTATATATCATCTAATTCACAATATTTGTATGTATATGTATGTATGTGTATATACAGTGCATCCGGAAAGTATTCACAGCGCATCACTTTTTCCACATTTTGTTATGTTACAGCCTTATTCCAAAATTGATTAAATTCATTTTTTTCCTCAGAATTCTACACACAACACCCCATAATGATAACGTGAAAAAGGTTTACTTGAGATTTTTGGAAATTTATTAAAAATAAAAAAAATTGATAAAGCACATGTACATAAGTATTCACAGCCTTTGCCATGAAGCTCAAAATTGAGCTCCGGTGCAACCTGTTTCCCCTGATCATCCTTGAGATGTTTCTGCAGCTTAATTGGAGTCCATTTGTGGTAAATTCAGTTGATTGGACATGATTTGGAAAGGCACACACCTGTCTATATAAGGTCTCACAGTTGACAGTTCATGTCAGAGCACAAACCAAGCATGAAGTCAAAGGAATTGTCTGTAGACCTCCGAGACAGGATTGTCTCAAGGCACAAATCTGGGGAAGGTTACAGAAAAATTTCTGCTGTTTTGAAGGTCCCAATGAGCACAGTGCCCTCCATCATCCGTAAGTGGAAGAAGTTCAAAACCACCAGGACTCTTCCTAGAGCAGGCCGGCCATCTAAACTGTGCGGTCGGGGGAGGAGGGCCTTAGTCAGGGAGGTGACCAAGAACCCGATGGTCACTCTGTCAGAGGTCCTCTGTGGAGAGAGGAGAACCTTCCAGAAGGACAACCATCTCTGCAGCAATCCACCAATCAGGCCTGTATGGTAGAGTGGCCAGACGGAAGCCACTCCTTAGTTAAAGGTACATGGCAGTCCACCTGGAGTTTGCCAAAAGGCACTTGAAGGACTCTCAGACCATGAGAAAAAAAATTCTCTGGTCTGATGAGACAAAGATAGAACTCTTTGTTGTGAATGCCAGGCGTCACGTTTGGAGGAAACCAGGCACCGCTCATCACCAGACCAATACCATCCCTACAGTGAAGCATGGTGGTGGTTTATACCTGCAAATAAATTCTTCAAAAATCAGACAATGTAATTTTCTGGATTTTTTTTTCTCATTTTGTCTCTCATAGTTGAGGTATACCTATGATGAAAATTACAGGCCTCTCTCATCTTTTTAAGTGGGAGAACTTGCACAATTGGTGGCTGACTAAATACTTTTTTGCACCACTGTATATGTATATATATGTGTGTGTGTGTGTGTGTTTTCTTGTTCTTGATTGGCCAGCAAACTCGCCTGACCTTAACCCCATAGAAAATCTATGGGGTATTGTGAAGAGGAAGATGCAATACGCCAGACCCAACAATTCAGAAGAGCTGAAGGCCACTATCGGAGCAACATGTGCTCTCATAACACCTGAGCAGTGCCACAGACTGATCGACTCCATGCCATGCCGCATTGCTGCAGTAATCCAGGCCAAAGGAGCCCCAACTAAATATTGAGTGCTGTACATGCTCATACTTTTCATGTTCATACCTTTCAGTTGGCCAACATTTCTAAAAATCCTTTTTTTGCATTGGTCTTAATTGATATTCTAATTTTCCGAGATACTGAATTTGGGACTTTAATTAATTGTCAGTTATAATCATCAACATTAAAAGAAATAAACATTTGAAATACATCAGTCTGTGTGTAATGAATGAATCTAATATACAAGTTTCACTTTTTGAATGGAATTACTGAAATAAACCAACTTTGTCATGATATTCTAATTTTATGACCAGCACCTGTATATGTATGTATGTATGTATGTATGTATGTATGTGTATATATATATATATATATATATATATATATATATATATATATAATATTAGCAGCTGGAGATCCACAAAGGGAGAAAACGAATCGCGTATCATAAAGTAGTTTTTATTCCTGAGCTTTCAGCCCCTGCCAGGGGTCTTCATCAGAGGATAATGCTTAGACCTACAAGTATCAAAGGCAATATATAGCAAAACATTACGTGGGGGGGGGTATTGGGTGTACAGTTTATTTATTAGGAACATGTTCTTCTTAAGTTTGTCCCAGTTAAATGTATGTCCTGTTGATTTAGTATGCGTGTAGATCAATGGAAGTGAGTCCTTTTTTCTGACGGCGTTGCGATGTTCCTGTATACGTGTTGCAATTCTTTATGAAGTTTGTCCTATGTATACTGCTGAGCAAGAACTGCATGGAATGCTATAAACTGCGTTTCGTGTTTCTGCTATCGATTTCTTGTTTTTAACATTAAACAGGACCGTGCGCAGATTGTTTGTGGGTTTGTGTGCTATTCTGACGCCTGACTTGGCCAGGATGCGCGCTGTACCTTCAGATATATATACACTTATTATTTTTAAAATATGCATTGTTCAGGAAAACATAACCAACAAGATTCCTATCTATTACTGAGTTCTTGACTGTTCAGCTGTGTTAATGTGGTTACATGGCAATGCTGACTGATAGTGATATGTTAAGAAGAGGTTGTCTAGCAGCTGCCTATATCATCATTTTATTCAACTTTTATTTGTAAAATTTGTCCCATAAAAGATGCAGTAACTCAACATAATAGTTTTCTCTGTGCTTACCTCTGTAAACTGCAAGACCTTGGTTATACTATAAAAGAATCTTGTGCTTGACTGTTGGGCTTATCTGTTTGGATGTATGTTCCTTTAAAGGAGCTTCTTGTAAAACCAAAAGTTATCCTGAAAATCATTCTAGTTTGTGTATAAATATGTATTCTAAATCCATGCACAAATATAAAAAATGTATATATTATATGTAAAGTTCCAGTTTGCAGCAAGTGACAATTTTATTTCTGCTATTATTGACTGATGCCTTACACATGTTTTCCCCTGGCTATCTGTTGATGTAATTGTGATACACTTGTACAAGTAAAAATATGCATCAACATTCATGGTATTGATATTGTTGATTGGAAAAGGCAAATTTTAAAAACTGTCAGGGTTTTTTTTTTTTATATATAATGTAAAGTACAAGCACTTGTATGAATAGAAAACATGTTGAATTAAGTTCCTGTGGTATAGTGATTCTTGCTTAAACTGAAAGTCCAGTAGAGAGTCTCCCCTTGCCATTAAAAAAATTGTAGCTTTTGGAGAACCTTCGGGACAGGAAGAGTTAGGAAGGCTTACGTCCTGCACTATAGAAGTTTCTGTGCTGACAGAAATTAAGCAAGAAATTTCATCTGAAAGATGTCATTTATTGATTCCAGTACTTTTCATTGACCTCTGCGTGTTGTTATCCCCAGTCACTGTATGTATTGGTTAATGTAATTTTTAAATAAGCCTTTCTATAAGGTTACTAGTCTGACTTATAAAATTTTTGTTCTTTCTTTTACACTGATATAATTTTAAATAACGTGACCAACTATTGACCAGGGCACATGTCCCTCCTGTTACCTAAGTGGAGATTGTGTGTTCTACCCAAGTCTGAATTGGTTTCATTCAGGTGCTCTGATTTCCTCCCACGCTTCAAAGACAGGCAGGTTAAGTGGATTGACATTTATAAATTGGCAGTGGTGTGTGTTCACCCTGTGATGCAGTGGCAACCTGTCCAGGGATTGTTCCTCTCTTCCACCTGATGCTTGCTGCTTGCGTCATCTGCCCTGTGACCCTGCTCTGGATAAGTAACTGGAAAAATGGACAGGTGACAGACTTTTGAACTTTAGAAATTTTACGCATTTCAAATATATTTTCACTTTTTAAAATGTTTTAAGATGATTAGAAAAAAGAATCATTTTTGTTGAGAAATTGAAACTCATGCAAATATTGTTTTATTCATTGCTAGAAATCATCATACCAGCCCATGTTTTCTTGGTAAAATAAGGCAAGTAAATATTTATGCAAATCTTTTTTAGCTTCATGGAATATGAGAGCAGAGACTTACGACACAGCTGTAATTTGAAAGAGAATCCCGTTTGATGTAATCCACCCACCATGTGAAAGGTGCAGTTATGTTGCTAAAAGGTGTTACGTGTTGTGACTTAGGAGCACACCCATTTTTCCTCTGAGTAAAATGTATGGATTCACTTTTCAATATTGTTTTTTTTTTTGGGGGGGAAACTACATTTTTGCCATGACAAATAACCTGTAATTTCTTGTGCTGGGAATTTCCCAGTTGGCATGGTCCTAACTAAATTAATTGTAAATCTTTACATAAACTGTAGCTTCTCTACAAGATAATTTGAGGTTCATGTGTCCAGCAGGAGCTTTTCCTCCCTAAGAGTCAGTTATTTTAAAATTTCAGTTCATTCTTACAGCAATAAATTCCTTTCCCTTAACACTCCTGCCAACAGTGTCTACATAAGGCACAGAAAGAAAGTTCTTATAACTAGTTTTTAAAGCTGGCTTTTACTATATTTAAATGCAAGTGCTAATCTGTTTTGTCACCAGTAGCTCTTTGTCCATTGCAGCCTCTCATTTCTTTGCTGCTTCGATGCTTGACTGCTATCCTGATTTGGTCATGAACTATGAAGTGTGAGGCCACAGCATATGCCATTCACCTACCTACCTGGAAATAAATCACTTAGAATTACAATTTTAATTAAGCTACCCATTGTTTAAATCAAAGTAGTAAACTTTTGCCAGTCCAACAAACTTCAGATTATTTATAAAATGTTTATTCAACAATTTGAACAAAAAATAAAATTATCAGGGCGGCACGGTGGCGCAGTGGTAGCGCTGTTGCCTCGCAGTTAGGAGACCCGGGTTCGCTTCCCGGGTCCTCCCTGCGTGGAGTTTGCATGTTCTCCCCGTGTCTGCGTGGGTTTCCTCCGGGCACTCCGGTTTCCTCCCACAGTCCAAAGACATGCAGGTTAGGTGGATTGGTGATTCTAAATTGGCCCTAGTGTGTGCTAGGTGTGTGGGTGTGCTTGTGTGTGTCCTGCGGTGGGTTGGCACCCTGCCCGGGATTGGTTCCCTGCCTTGTGCCCTGTGTTGGCTGGGATTGGCTCCAGCAGACCCCCGTGACCCTGTGTTTGGATTCAGCGGGTTGGAAAATGGATGGATGGATGGATAAAATTATCATAAATGATGAACAGTTACAGACAAGTTCAGAGAAGGGTGACAGCAAACAATTACAAAAGCCTAGGTTTGCTGCTGTGACAAGAGTCAGATAATCCCCCTTATTCTATGGTTTATCTCAGTTTAGCTTCAACTATTGCATCAGAAGATTTGAACCTGCTTCTGACAGAAAACATAATTGTTACCTCTAATGACTTTTGCCTGTAATTGCAGCATTTGTATCTACCTTCACCCCAAATTAGGAAAAATGAAATTTGACACAGTGATTTGCAAGTACACACTGTTGAATTTTGAAATGAACTACAAAGCCATTCTGACATTTCACAAGAAAAAAATGTGCTTTATTTGTGTATGTATTTCATTTCAATTTCATTTTAAACATTTTTGGTCCTTTTGTCAACTTCCAAGGGGGGCATGGGTTAAATGTAATGGTAAATCTCATTCGGTTTACATGGTAAAGTAAGCAGTACATGCAACCAGTTTGTTAAAGCTTGTAATTTTTTTCTCAATCAGCTTTAAAAACTTGATATTTGGTTACGTTTTCTAAGCTTTGCATTTGTTGATAGTATCAAAAATTCTGTATTCTTTGTTACTGCCCTGAGTATCCTTTGCATAAAGTGTATTTATTGGTGGTCTATGTTTTAATGGACTATTCTCCAAGAACTAATGGGTATGCATTTGAAATATAGCAGATTACCAGCATTTAAGGATAAAGGTGAAGATTAAGTTTGCACAACAATAGTGTGATATTTTTCACATTTGCACTTTTAATAATGCTGCTGTAATCATTTTTTTAAAGGCAGCTGCACATCTCGCAAAGGATTCAATGGAGCCTGTTCAATTCATGAATACAGTGGAGGATTTTCAGGACAAAATGTGCGCTTTAAGATGACCTCTGTCTGTGGACATGTCATGACTCTGGATTTTATAGGTATTATAATATAAGTTTCAGATGTTAGCAAAAAGACACATTTTTTTAATTTATTTACAAATTTATATTTGCTTGTTTAATTCCAAAGGAAAGTATAATAATTGGGATAAAGTAGACCCTGCTGAGCTTTTCAGCAAAGCACCAACAGAAAAGAAAGAAGCCAACCCCAAGTTAAACATGGTCAAGTTTTTGCAGGTAATTTTTTTAAACTACTAATTTAAAATATTTAGTATCAATTTGGACTGTACATTTGAATCATAATGCATTTATTTCCAGTAATTTAGGGGTGTGGAATCTAAAATAATATTGCTTAATATTTATAAAGATTAATATAAAGATGTAATATTCTGTGCACAATGAATATCATGATTTAAAACAATTATCCCCTGAGAAAGCACTTCACATAATGACTTACAAATATTGTATATTGTGTGTCTAAGTTCATTGTATGTTTTTGAATGCAAAATTAATTTTATAAAAGATCTATGCTTAATAAAATAATTAAAAAACAAAAAATTAACAATCTATGAAACAAAACAGATATGACTACCATATTATTTTAAGCAATTTAAAATTTGTACATGCATACAAGGTTTCAAAATGAGATTTTGTTCTATTTCAGAAAATAATCGTTTTGCCATTGTTAAAATAATTCTGAAGGCAAGAGGTACCACCTCAGTGGTTGAAGTGGGAGATCAAATGTTCTGTTTTTTCTGTTGCATTTCATCAGATGTAGTCAGTAAAAACATACTTAAGCAGACATTTCCATGTCTGCTTTCTAACAGATTTAAGTATGTTTCTGTTCTATACTTGATTTGCTTGTAAATTTGTTTTATGTCAGTAGAAAGGGGACCTGCATCACTGCCACATTAACACTTGAGACAATTAAACATTTGATTTATTTCAAAGATACAGTTAGGTCCATAAATATTTGGACAGAGACAACGTTTTTCTAATTTTGGTTCTGTACATTACCACAATGAATTTTAAATGAAACAACTCAGATGCAGTTGAAGTGCAGACTTTCAGCTTTAATTCAGTGGGGTGAACAAAATGATTGCATAAAAATGTGAGGCAACTAAAGCATTTTTTTTAACACAATCCTTTCATTTCAGGGGCTCAACAGTAATTGGACAAATTAAATAACTGGAAATGAAATGTTCATTTCTAATACTTGGTTAAAAACCCTTTGCTGGCAATGACAGCCTGAAGTCTTGAACTCATGGACATCACCAGATGCTGGGTTTCCTCCTTTTTAATGCTCTTCGAGTCCTTTACTGCAGCGGCTTTCAGTTGCTGTTTGTTTGTGGGCCTTTCTGTCTGAAGTTTAGTCTTCAACAAGTGAAATGCATGCTCAATTGTGTTAAGATCAGTTGACTGACTTGGCCATTCAAGAATTTTCCACTTCTTTGCTTTAATAAACAAACTCTTGGGTTGCTTTGGCTGTATGTTTTGGGTCATTGTCCATCTGTATCATGAAACGCCACCCAATCAATTTGACTGCATTTAGCTGGATCTGAGCAGACAGTATGTCTCTGAACACCTCAGAATTCATTCGGCTGCTTCTGTCCTGTGTCACATCATCAATAAACACTACTGTCCCAGTGCCACTGGCAGCCATGCACGCCCAAGCCATCATACTGCCTCCACCGTATTTTACAGATGATATGGTATGCTTTGGATAATGAACTGTTCCACGCCTTCTCCATACTTTTTTCTTGCCATCATTCTGGTAGAGGTTGATCTTGGTTTCATCTGTCCAAAGAATGTTTTTCCAGAACTGTGCTGGCTTTTTAGATGTTCTTTAGCAAAGTCCAATCTAGCCTTTCTATTCTTGAGGCTTATGAGTGGCTTGCACCTTGCAGTGCACCCTCTGTATTTACTTTCATGCAGTCTTCTCTTTATGGTAGACCTGGATATCGATACACCTACTCCGTGGAGAGTGTTGTTCACTTGGTTGGCTGTTGTGAAGGGGTTTCTCTTCACCATGGAAATGATTCTGCGATCATCCACCACTGTTGTCTTCCGTGGATATCCAGGTCTTTCTGCATTGCTGAGTTCACCAGTGCTTGCTTTCTTTCTCAGGATGTACCAAACTGTAGATTTTGCCACTCGTAATATTATAGCAATTTCTCGGATGGGTTTTTTCTGTTTTCGCAGCTTAAGGATGGCTTCTTTCACCTGCATAGAGAGCTCCTTTGACCGCATGTTGTCTGTTCACAGCAAAATCTTCCACATGCAAGCACCACACCTCAAATCAACTCCAGGACTTTTATCTGCTTAAGTGATAATAACATAACGACGGACTTGCCCACACCTGCCCATGAAATAGCCTTTGAGTCAATTGTCCAATTACTTTTGAGCCCCAGAAATGAAGGGATTGTGTTAAAAAAATGCTTTAGTTGCCTCACATTTTTATGCAAGCGTTTTGTTCACCCCACTGAATTAAAGCTGAAAGTCTGCACTTCAACTGCATCTGAGTTGTTTCATTTAAAATTCATTGTGGTAATGTACAGAACAAATATTAGAAATAAGTTGTCTCTGTCCAAATATTTATGGACCTAACTGTAAATGTGTCTTTACTTCCATAGGCTGAAGCAAGAGGATGCGACTATGTTGTTCTTTGGCTGGACTGTGACAAAGAGGGTGAAAACATTTGTTTTGAGGTATAGTACATGGCAGTTCAATTTACTTCTGTAACTGTTGTTTGAATTTGTGGAAATAGGTTAGTATGCCAGAAATGCAAAGTTGAGTTTTGCTAAACAAAGAATCAGTACAGTTATGAGGAACTGTCTATTTGATAATGTTGAATAATTTTTAGTACAAGAAATATTGTTACATAACAATATAATAAACGTTTTGTGTAAGTGTACCTGTATGTCATTAAATGCACTTGTTGAATGTAACTTACTTACAGGTTCTTGAAGCCATCATGCCTGTCTTGAATAAATCATATGCAAATGAGAAGACAATTTTTCGTGCTAAATTTAGCTCTATCACTGATACAGACATCTGCAATGCAATGAATCGACTTGGTGAGCCAAATCGTAATGAAGCATTGTCTGTTGATGCCCGGCAGGAATTGGATTTGCGCATTGGCTGTGCTTTCACAAGGTAAATAAACCAGTAGAATACTTTAAGTTTCAAGAATTTTGAGTGTCCTTCAATTAGACAAATTTGAAGCAGATAAAAATACTTAGATTTTCAGCTTTCAACTTTTTTGATTAGTCCACACACATTTTTCTTTCTACTTCAAGCACACATTTGGAACTGTACTAACATCTGAAAAATATGTGACACCACTGTGTAACACAGTAGAATATGTCATATGTGCACATCATTTACACAAGTAAGTTAATCATTGTTTGGTTGGATTGCTTCTATTTTCATCAATGAACTGGACAAGATTCTGTACAACAGAACAGAGTGTCCTTTTCTTTTCAAACACAGGATGGTCAGTGCAGTTCTTATTTCAGCTAGTGAAGCTTGCTGGCAGGAGGGGCTTCAACGTCTAAACTTAAGGCTTGCTTAAAAGCCGATGTTTGATTGGTATATCATGACGGGGTGAATCTCATAGCTAAAGCTGTCAGTGAGAATGTCATACTCTTGTGCTATCTGTTTCATTTGCCTGTCACAAGAATGTTGCTAAGAAAAAATGTCTGGAAATACTCCCTTGTAAATTGTCATACACATTACACACAGTTGCATTTGTCCTGGTGCTAGAGTTTAAAACAAAACCACTGCCAGTTCATCTGGTTTGTCAGGTTCATGCAAGAGTTGTAGTATTCACACACATCTTTCAATCAAAAACATTAAAAGCATAAGTTCTTAATCCTTTGCTGATGCTTGAGTTGCAGCTTCAAAAAAAAAAAAAAAAAACAGGCAAGTGTGGGAATTGACAGTTAGATACATTATTTGGTGGTGGTTAAATAACATGGGATTTTTTCCTGTATTGGTTTTGTAAAACTTTAATGATTTATAGTGAAATGTTATATACCACATGCAGGCCCACGCAATTTTACCTCACAAACTTGGAAGTATTCCACTGAGTACATATTTTTAATACAATACTTTCAGATCTTAATTATTGGTTCAAGTGAGTGCCATGCTGTACACAAATCACCTCAGTCCGGAATGAGACAAGGAGCTGCACTATGAAGCAGTAATCCAATTTACTCTGTCGTCATCTCCTGTGTTATTCTTTGTTAAACTAAAAAGGTTTAAACATAGAATAGGACATGTACTGTAGTCAGTTACAGACAGAGCTCCACATTTCTTGGGCCAGTGCTGTGGCCAACAAGGATGGCTTCCTTTAACATAAGAGACAACAAATTGTTTTAAGTAAGAAACAGTTATTCAGTTGTCTTTGCTGATTCATCTAACAAGATTACAGCTAGGCATCAGAAATTGAGAAATGATGGAAATGATTAAAATTTGAAAGAATGAAGTTTATGTTGCACATAAGCTTTTTAAATGTATTAGAAATTTACCTCCTTTAAAAGATGACTAAGAAAAAAATAAAGTCACTAATAACTAGTGGGAGGATCGCCAATTTTGGAAATGTGTAATGATTTTTAACTAACACACCAGCAGTTTATTTTCACAGATGGGCTCTTAAATAAATCAACACAAATACTGAGATGCTTTCGCTTAATTTAGGATGAGCTTGTGAAGCAAATTACTCATGAAATTTATAAGTCATTTAGTAACATTCTGCAAAGCATATTCTTCCTCCCATACTTCTTGCCTTTTTCAAGGGTGCTGGTGTCAAGTAAATGAGTTGATTACGGTCTCAATAAGCCATTTGTGAATTGTAAAGGTATTGTAACTAGATGCTGAGTATTTGGTTAGAGAATTGTTTATCCTCTAATCTCCGAATTCCTGGAACTGTTAGCCTTGCTTTAAAATGTAATAAACAGACTGTGTACAGATCCACTGAGGAGTGGATAGGACATTTCTCATTAATTGGTTTTAGCGTTATTTGAGACATCAAGAGACATATTAACACCTTTAATTTAAAATGGTGATGCAGTAGAATCCCCATCAGTTGGCTAGCATTAAATTATTTAATATAATTCATTACATTGTTTGATTATTTTTTATACAACTGAAAGTTTAAAAACAGCATTTATGTTATTGCATGATTTGAATATAACCTGGATATAGTTATTGGCAGTTTATTTTTGTGCATTTTAGAACAATTCCTGAGAGTACTTAGGTGGCTAAGAACCAAACCTGACTGTTAGCTTGACTTCAAAGTTTGAAAAGGTGGGAATAAAAAAAAGAGTAAAGAGAGCCTGTGAAGAGAAGAGTAAGCAAGTGTATCTTGATCTGCTCTGACAGGATAAACCTCTTTAGTCTTTAATGGAAAAAGTTTTGTGGGACCTACTGTAATCCTGCACTTAGAAATTGTCAAGGGAATCGATAAAATGGATTCAGCAGCATACTTCAATTTTAATAGTGAGTCAAGTACCTGGGGAATGGTCTCCTTTTGTTTGGTAAATGTCTTATGCTTTTGTGTTGTAAAGTGGTTTTTGCAGAATTTTGCTGTACTTGGTGAATTCTACAAAATCCAATGAACTGCATTTTTTGGTTGCAGTACTTTAGATGAGCTTTTTCCAAACATTTTGACAGCACAACCTGCTTTGGGATGAGGATTTATTTCAACTCCCAATCACTAGAATGGTAAGCCTGGTTGAGTTTTAATAGGCATCTCACCATGTATTGCATAATAGTGGAACTTTTATTCTTCCAGCATTATGAATCATGTTTCGTTGCATTGCAGTTCTGGAAATCTGACAGCAAAGTTATATTAGTAGAACATCATGGCAGGGTGGTATTCTTGAGTCAAGTGTACTCATGTGCTTGTAAGTACTCCCAACTTGTTGGAGAGTAGTACTTTGATGGAAAAGTTTTTAACAAGACTATGGGTGGCTTCTATGTCCAAAAGTAATCGGAATAAAAAGCAAAATAGACTTTGCCTACAAGAATGTCTTGAGTGTGGTTTCTCAGTTATTTCTGATAATAAACTGCAGTGTATAGTTTATAGTGAAGTGCTATCACAAGAAAGTATGAAGCCGTCAAAATTACTTCCGACTTTTTTCAAAGCAAAACATCTAAATGAAAAAGACAAGCCTTTAGAATTCTACGAACAATAACAAGAAATCTTCAAAAAGAACAAGTTAATTTTACTTGCCTATCCAGTGTTAGCAAAAAGCTATTATTTGCAAGTTATCAAGTTGCGATACACATTTCAAAAGCCTGTAAGCCACAGGCAATTGGCAAAGATATGATTTTTACTGGCAGCTCTTCACATGGTCCAAATAATGATTGAAGAGAGAGAATCTGACCAGCTCAAGACTATAAATCTCTCGATAAAATTTGATTAAAAACAGAGTATACAAGAATATGCAATAAGATTAGGCAAGAATATTAATGAATAAGTAACAAAAGAAAAAACAAATTGATGTGATCTTATAAAACAGATAGATAATTAGTCGAAGAGTATTGTTCTTATATACAATACAATATTCTTATATTGATGTAAAAGTGTTCTTTTCTCTGTGAAAATAATGGCTGTTTGGGGGCATCTGAAAACAACAACAACATTTATTTATATAGCACATTTTCATACAAAAAAGTAGCTCAAAGTGCTTTACATAATGAAGAAAAATAAAAGACAAAATAAGAAATTAAAATAAGACAACATTAGTTAACATAGAAAAAGAGTAAGGTCCAATGGCCAGGGGGGACAGAAAAAACAAAAAAAACCTCCAGACGGAGAAGTGTTGTTGAGGAGAATTACTGTTTCCCTCCTTTGTTCATCAAGGTGAGACTCAAAATGTATTGATTAAAGTGTACTTTTAAAACCTATTCCACTTTTTTTGTTGTGTTTATAGGTTTCAGACAAAATATTTCCAAGGAAAATATGGTAATCTGGACAGCTCTTTGATATCATTTGGACCTTGTCAGACTCCAACTCTAGGTTTTTGTGTAGAACGTCATGACAAAATTCAGTCTTTCAAACCTGAGCCATATTGGATAATTCAAGCAAAGGTTGGTAGAAATGAGTGAGTACTATTTTAGACAGTGTTAGCTAATGCACCTTTTCTGGGTAATTACTGTATTAATAGATTGCTTACAATACAATTTTCTGCAGGTGTCTAAAGGAAAAGACTTAGCACTGACCCTAGACTGGGACAGGGTGAGGGTTTTTGACAGGGAAGTTGGGCAGATGTTCCTTAATATTGTCAAAACTGCAAGAGAAGCCAAGGTAAGACTATTTAGAGCTTGTTAGTGCATGAGAATATCCCAGTTTTTACTTTGGAATTTTAATACTTGTCTGTGTGACTTAATCTCATTAAATGCCAAAGCCTACCTAATTTGCAGCAGAGTTTGATCACTCGATGACTCTGTAGTTAAGCATTAATATGTGAAAAAGCATTTGAAGTTCAATAATGGCAGTTACAATTAAGACGCACCATTTGTGTGTATGTTTTTATTAGTATTAATTCAATTACAATTTCAGAAAATAAAAATAATGCATACAAATGGATTATCATGCCTAATTTTATAATGCCTTTTCTCAGGAATTAGTTTGGATTAATTGATTAAGGAAATGTTTAAAGCCACTTACAGTAACTACAGTCTACAAGTCTGTATCGGAGGCATCTGGGTATATTCTTTCTGGATACCTGTCAAAATATAAGATTGTTGTAAACTTGTAAGAGCAGTACTAGATTGCACACTGTTTTATTTTGTTATTTAAGATTAAGGTTCAGGGAGCTGAACCTTGTACATTGTGTATTTTGGTTTTGCTGCTTTTTTTAAGGTTTACCTTCCTGGTTTCAGTGTGAATTTACCTTAACCTGCATTTTGACTTCAGATCATGAGGTGGCCTTAATCTGCTTGGCTACAGATCTCCCCAGACTTAGTCTCTTACACCAGACATACTTGACTTAAGCATGTCAAGCATAAGTGAAAAGTTCCTAAATTAAAGAACAAGCCATATAATAATTCAGTGCAGAATTTGATGATCCATCTTAGGTTACTGAAAACTGATCCTTTGCTTTCACATCATGAATTTTTTTTTCTTCCCTATACCTGCAAATGGTTAAATATGTACAGTTTTGAAATTGGTCAATCAAAGTGCAGATGTAAACACCATTGAGATGTTCTGGCATGATTCAAAAAGTACTCATGGTCAAAAACCCTCAAAAGTCCCTTAGTTGAAGCGGTTTTACAAGTGCTGTTAGGGACTGATCATTAATTATAGGACATGTCAAGCTGTAGTTATTGCTGCTAAAAGTGGCAAAACTACTCCATGATATTTAGATCAAGGGTACAATTTATCATTTACACAATATTGCTACATTTTTTTAAATAAATAAAATGTTTTTTTCCCTAGAGAACTCTTGGGCCTAATACTACATTTTAGCTGAAGATCTCATTATATGGTGTATGAACAAAATGCAGTAATGCAAAAACTAGAGGATGCAATTAGGTTTTTTTTACTTTTAACATGTTACCTTTTTGTTTCTGAACTTATTTACTATTTATTTTAGTACCTATTTATGTATTTATTTATTTATAAAGATTCTGTAAAAAGCTAAATATACCCCTGGGGACAAATAAAGATCTATCAACTGTATACTATCTAAAGAGATACATTAAATATTTGTGCAACAGAAACATAGGCCTGTTCTAATCCTTCTGTATCCTTGATAACTGGTCTGCATTTAGAAACAGACATGTAGCTCCATTTTTTTCCTGCACAAGCAGAAATAAATTCACGATTTACCTTTTTTGGCATAACAGGCTCTTAACCTACTGTATATGGTGCTGAAATGAATACTGAGATAAATAAGTGATGCCTCAATATACACAATGAGGGCTGCAATGAACAATTTTGATAATCAATTAATCTGTTGATTATTTTCTTGGACTTAAAATATATATACAGTACTGTGCAAAAGTTTTAGACGGGTGTGAAAAAATGCTGTATACAAAGAATGCTTTCAAAAATGGAAATGTTAATCATTTATTTTCATCAATCAACAAAATGCAGTGAATGAACAAGAGAGAAATCTAAATCAAATCAATATTTGCTGTGACCACCCTTTGCCTTCAAAACAGCATCAATTCTTCTAGGTACACTTACACACAGTTTTTGAAGGAACTCGGCTGGTCGGTTGTTCTAAACATCTTGGAGAACTAACCACAGATCTTCTGTGGATGTAGGCTTCCTCACATCCTTCTGTCTCTTTATGTAATCCCAGACACACTTGATGATGTTGAGATCAGGGCTCTGTGGGGGCCATACCATCACTTCCAGGACTTCTTGTTCTTCTTTACGCTGAAGATAGTTCTTAATGACTTTGGCTGTATGTTTGGGCTCGTTGTCCTGCTGCAGAATAAATTTGGGGCCAATCATATGCCTCCCTGATGGTATTGCATGATGGATATGTATCTGCCTGTATTTCTCAGCATTGAGAACACCATTAATCCTGACCAAATCTCCAACTCCATTTGCAGAAATGCAGCCCCAACCGTTCAAGGAAGCTCCACCATGCTTCACTGTTGCCTGCAGACACTCATTATTGTACCGCTCTCCAGCCCTTCGACGAACAAACTGCCTTCTGCTACAGCCAAATATTTCAAATTTTGACTCATCAGTCCAGAGCACCTGCTGCCATTCTTCTGCACCCCAGTTCCTATGTTTTTGTGCATACTTGAGTCGCTTGGCCTTGTTTCCACGTCGGAGGTATGGCTTTTTGGCTGCAACTCTTCCATGAAGACCACTTCTGGTCAGACTTCTCTGGACAGTAGATGGGTGTACCTGGGTCCCACTGGTTTCTGCCAGTTCTGAGCTGATGGCACTGCTGGACATTTTCCGATTTCTAAGGGTAATAAGCTTGATGTGTCTTTCATCTGCTGCACTAAGTTTCCTTGGCTGACCACTGCATCTACGATCCTCAACGTTGCCCGTTTCTTTGTGCTTCTTCAAAAGAGCTTGAACAGCACATCTTGAAACCCCAGTCTGCTTTGAAATCTTTGTCTGGGAGAGACCTTTCTGATGAAATATAACTACCTTGTGTCTTGTTGCTGTGCTCAATCTTGCCATGACATGAAACTGTCTTCCACAACCTCACCTTGGTAGCAGAGTTTGGCTGTTCCTCACCCAGTTTTAAGCCTCCTACACAGCTATTTCTGTTTCAGTTAATGACTGTGTTTCAACCAACGTGTGACATTGATGATCATTAGCACCTGTTTGGTATAATTGGTTGATCAGACACCTGACTATAATCCTACAAAATCCCTGACTTTGTGCAAGTGTACCTATAAGAATTGATGCTGGTTTGAAGGCAAAAGGTAGTAACACCAATTTCTTTTGTTCGCTCACTTTGCATTTTGTAAATTGAAAAAAATAAACAATCATTATTTATATTTCTGAAAGCATTCTTTGTTTACAGCATTTTTTCACACCTGCCTAAAACTTTTGCACAGTACTGTGTGTGTGTGTGTATGTATGTATGTGTGTGTGTATGTATGTATGTGTGTGTGTGTATATATATATATATATATATATATATATATATATATATATATATAATGAAATAATTTTAAATTGAAATTAAAAAGTGCATGATATGGATCTTTTCACCAAAGAAAAACAATTTAGTATAAAATTTTCAGTGTTTAAGGCAAACTTCTAGGAATGAAAAAACAGTAGTAGTGTATTATGATGCTCATTACAGACTTTTTGTGCTTTTTTAGGTTTAGATTCAGAGACAATTCTTAATGTGTTATGGTACCAACCTTGTTGTTCTGGTGTCAAAAGTGTTAAGTAGTGTTTTGACTGCTTAAAGTTATATTTGGAAGCTAAATTAGACAACAATATCATTTTTTCAGGTTGAATCTGTAATCAAAAAGGAGAAGGCAAAGCAGAGGCCACTGGCATTGAACACTGTGGAAATGCTACGTGTTGCAAGCTCAGCTCTTGGTGTGTACTGTAGATATTTCTGTTAACATAATAAACATACTTAACATGGTCCTAAATATTAAATCATTGAAGCAATTCCCCACTTTAAACTTAGCTAGAAGTTGTCATTCTGTCTGTCCAAATTATTTAATCTCTATTGTATTGTTCTAAGGTAGTTTTAAATGAATGAAACATAGCAGTGCCCTCAGGAATAGCACTGTAAAGAAGAAAACAAAGCTAATGCTTCTGTTTCTGAGACTGTTTTATTACCCTCTAGATGAAGAAATTATTAAAACTAAGTACCGAATTATTGTAAGCATGGCAATAATGACACCATAAATGCATGACCCTATGATCCAAAGTTTGCATTTCCACATATTTTTGCATGTTTTATTTGAATTTATTTTTGAAGTTGTTCAAATTTAAAAAGGTACTGTTTTCCTGTTTTTGTGTTTGTTATATTTTTATTGATGGGTATGGATATCGGGGGAGTTTCTTTTATATGGGATTTTAGTTTTTATTCATACATTTAAACATATTTGATTTTAAGATTGTTCTTGCATTTTGTACATGTATTCGTTTGTTCCAACTCTGAATAAAACATAAGACCAAATGTTAAGATTTTGGATAAAATTTAGTTGGATACTGCAATACAGAGTGCAGTATAAACACATATTCTAATAAGCAATTATCGCTTTTTCTTTTAGACTAGGTCTTTTGCTAATAAATGTCTTAAATTATATATTTGATAAATATGTTCATTTTAGACTAAAAAGTCTGTTTTCATTTTTGAGTTTATACTAGTAGCCCTTTAATCTTTAAACATACAGCCTTACCCTTATAACACAAACTTGTGTTTAAATATTGCAGTTAACTCATTGCAGGATAATAAATTGTAAATATGTTAAAAGGTCATATTTGAATAGACAGTGCATCCAGAAAGTATTCACAGAGCATCACTTTTTCCACATTTTGTTATATTACAGCCTTATTCCAAATTGGATTAAATTCATCTTTTCCTCAGAATTCTACACACAACACCCCATAATGACAACGTGAGAAAATGTTTACTTGAGATTTTTGCAAATTTATTAAAAATAAAAAAATTGAGAACGCACATGTACATTAGTATTCACAGCCTTTGCCATGAAGCTCAAAATTGAGCTCAAGGGCATCCTGTTTCCCCTGATCATCCTTGAGATGTTTCTGCAGCTTAATTGGAGTCCACCTGTGGTAAATTCAGTTGATTGGACATGATTTGGAAAGGCACACACCTGTCTATATAAGGTCCCACAGTTGACAGTTCATGTCAGAGCACAAACCAAGCATGAAATCAAAGGAATTGTCTGTAGACCTTTGAGACAGGATTGTCTCGAGGCACATATCCGGGGAAGGTTACAGAAAAATTTCTGCTGCTTTGAAGGTCCCAATGAGCACAGTGGCCTCCATCATGCATAACTGGAAGAAGTTCAAAACCACCAGGACTCTTCCTGGAGCTGGCCAGCCATCTAAACTGAGCGATCGGGGGAGAAGGGCCTTAGTTAGGGAGGTGACCAAGAACCTGATGGTCACTCTGTCAGAGGTCCTCTGTGGAGAGAGGAGAACCTTCCAGAAGGACAACCATCTCTGCAGCAATCCACCAATCAGGCCTGTATGGTAGAGTGGCCAGACGGAAGCCACTCCTTAGTAAAAGGCACATGGCAGCCCGCCTGGAGTTTGCCAAAAGGCACCTGAAGGACTCTCAGACCACGAGAAAGAAAATTCTCTGGTCTGATGAGACAAAGATTGAACTCTTTGGTGTGAATGCCAGGCATCACGTTTGGACCAGGCCAATACCATCCCTACAGTGAAGCATGGTGGTGGCAGCATCATGCTTTGGGGATGTTTTTCAGCGGCAGAGACTGGGAGACTAGTCAGGATAAAGGGAAAGATGACTGCAGCAATGTACAGAGACATCCTGGATGAAAACCAGACTGGGGCGGCTGTTCATCTTTCAGCAGGACAACGACCCTAAGCACACAACCAAGATATCAAAGGAGTGGCTTCAGGACAACTCTGTGAATATCTTTGAGTGGCCCAACCAGAGCCCAGACTTGAATCCGATTGAACATCTCTGGAGAGATCTTAAAATGGCTGTGCACCGACGCTTCCTATCCAACCTGATGGAGCTTGAGAGGTGCTGCAAAGAGGAATGGGCGAAACTGGCCAAGGATAGGTGTGCCAAGCTTGTGGCATCATATTCAAAAAGACTTGAGGCCGTAATTGCTGCCAAAGGTGCATCGACAAAGTATTGAGCAAAGGCTGTGAATACTTATGTACATGTGATTTCTCAGTTATTTTATTTTTAATAAATTTGCAAAAACCTCAAGTAAACTTTTTTCACATTGTCATTATGGGGTGTTGTGTGTAGAATTCTGAGGAAAAAAATGAATTTAATCCATTTTGGAATAAGGCAGTAACATAACAAAATGTGGAAAAAGTGATGCACTGTGAATACTTTCCGGATGCACTGTAAATATACTTCCAGAGCGAACACTATCTTAAATGGCTTAACATTTGTGTCACTATTTTCCAACAAGATTCTTCCTTTATCCTTATAGGAATGGGCCCTCAACACACCATGCAAGTAGCAGAGCGACTCTACACACAAGGTTATATTAGCTACCCAAGAACAGAAACCACCCATTACCCAGAGAATTTTGACCTGAAAGCTGCTTTGAGACAACAAGCTAACAATCCATTTTGGTCTGAATCGGTAAGATGCATAAATACTTTTTTGCCACATTTTTCCTTTTCTTTTGCCATAAAGAACTGAAACATGATTGTTAAGCATGGAGTGTGATTTTTTTTTTTTTTTTTTTTTGTGCTTTAGGTATTTCTATTACAATATTAAGTTAATAACAGTATAAATACATTTTTTGTGTTTTTTTTTTGTACATGTTAAACTGCATATGCTGCTCTAGCTTGCAGAGAGTATACACTCTGTGATACAAGGCATAAAATAATAAAATACATGTTCAAAAAAGGTGCCTTCCTTTTGGTTAATGGACAATATATACAAAAAAATGTATTTTGGCAAAGTTGATTTGTTTGTAAATTTTGCCAATTCTCTTTATCTGCATGTTTTTCCTTTTTTCCCCCAGGTACTCTGTTTTCCTTCCATATTCCAAAAATATAAATATGTGTGTGTGTTTGTGTGGTTATTGATGATTCCATATTGTCACAAGTGTGAATGTGTGCATATTTGTGTCCTGTGATGGGTTGCATCCTGCCTTTTCCCCACAGTTCATGGAATTAAGCTCAGTTCGTGGCCACCTGGAATTAGATTGAGATCGATTTTATGAAATGTTTTCTTTGCAAAAATTTTGCATACCATTTTGTAGTGTGACCTTTAGGGGGTGTGGCAGAGCCCCAAACCCTTAATACAAGTCCCAGGTTCAAATAAATATTTTTTATTTGATGAAATGGTATATACACTCTCACTTCCGGATTCCACGTCAGCCAGCTGCCGTACTTCCGGCGTTGATATCAAAACGGACTAACTATGGCATTTCTCACCCATTCGCTTCAACACGTGCCCAGAGTTGTGGTAAACAATATAAGTTGCATTATTCAAACATTGTACGAAATGTCAGGAGATAAAAAGAAAAGGGCCTTCAAATTATATGTTTCAAGCTACATCAAGCTAGATCCGAACATATTCACATACAAATATGTGATTACATTAGGCTTCTTTAAAAAATTAGAAATTCAATAATTAGTCATTAAATTTTAGTCAGGGACAGGTGAATATGTATGTAATCTGAATATATAATAACATATGTCTGCCTGACATCTTACCTTTTAAATAAAGCAAATGTCTCTGAGCCAGCAAAATGGTGAATGTTAAACTACTGCTTCATTGTAAGGGTCTCAATTTGTTTCCTCATCTGGAGGATCTCATCTCTGAGAGATCTGTTTTCATCAAGCACTAGGTTGGCAACTGCTAGATCCGGAGCTGAAGGCTAGTTGTAGTCCTTGAGGATTTTATCATCCTCCGCCTTGCCCAGTGTGTCATCTTTTGTCAGTCCCTTTCTCCTCTCCCAAACCCTTTTTTGTCTTGGAAGTGGAACGGAGAACTTGTTCCACTCAAACAATGCAGGAACTGCTCCCTTTTTCAATAGTTGCTACCCAGTCTCAGACCCTGGCTTACGAAAATTCTCTTTTTTTTAAAATACCGTCTGCAAACTCGGATGGGGGACTAACTATTACGTTCTTTCTCCGGATAGCTAAGATCCATTTAGATTGGTTTTCTGCATTGGAGGGAAAAATGTATGCAAACTAAGTACCTTGTTGTACTTACTGGAACCACGACATAAAGGTATGCAACAATGTTCAGCTGTAGAGCTATCTCTATGCTGAAACTTAAACTTCTTTTTTTTTTTTGGACACATTCTTGCCACTAAACAAAAATCACAACTGCAGTATGGACAATGGGAGACACGTCAGCACTACCCTGTGCATATGGTGAAGTTAAGCACAAACAAAATTCTTTCTCTTTCTTATTCCTTCCCATTTACTCTTCCCCAGGCAAGCATTGTCCTTCTCCTCTTACAGCTTGCCTGGGTGAGGCTGAGTGGCTTCCTTTATACCAAACCCAGGAATACTTAAGTGTGACCACATGACACCCTGGAAGCACTTCCGGGTCAGGTGGAACCACAATTGAAAAAACGAATGCTGCTTCCTGCAGCTCCACCTGGTAGTTCCCAAGTAATCCTGTAGGGCCACCCATTGTAACTACCACTCCCATGCAGACTTGCAAGTGCTTAGATGGGAGATCCACCAGAGGAAAGATACCACTTATCTCATTGGGAGGCTGCTTCCCATCTTTCATCCATTGTTTCCTCTGAAATGCTTTTTTTTTTTAATAATAATAATCTTTTCACTAAAGTAACATATTTATACTTCATAATAGAATACCCATAAAATGCATAGGTTATTAATTGTAGCTCAGTAAATGTGTGAAGTTACTTGTTCTTTAGATGGAACTTGTTTTATGTGAGATTTTATTATCTTATAGGTGAAAGCTTTGCTTTCTGAAGGCATTAATCGTCCCAGAAAAGGCAATGATGCTGGAGACCACCCACCTATAACCCCCATGAGATCTGCTACAGAAAGTGAACTAGGTATGAGATTTAATTTTGTACACAAGTTACGTACTGTACTGGACTTGATCTGCCTATCATTATTGTTTGTGAACTTGTTCTTTTATTACATAAAATGGTAACTTGAGTTTTACATTCTTTCTTAATATAGCGCTTCTGAATTAATCATGCTTAATCTTAGCATGTGAAATTAGTATGAACAAATGCAGTGTGACATACTAATAAAAGGAGCTATACAACAAGCAACACAACTGCAGATTGATTTTCTTGATACTGTTTTACTGATAAGATCACCTGACATTCCAATTCACATATTTCCTATCACACAGAATAAATTTACATTAAACATTACTTTTGTGATAGTGTATCACTCTAGTATTTACATCAGATTTAGAAAGTATTCAGACCCCATCAGATTTGTCGATTTAATTTTAAATAGATAAATTTGCATGTTTCCTCATCGATCTATACATAATAACCCATAATGACAAAGTGAAGGCATTATTTTGGGGAAACCAGTTTTGCATAATTAGAAACTTGCCTAAAAAGACAAAGTTGTAAATTTCAAAGTTCTGAATTTCATTATTGTGAGGAAATGTTTTATGACTGTTGTATTAAAGACTGCGTTCTACATTGTCTTCTAGTGACTGTTACTTTAGATTTGAATGTTTTGTCAAATCTGTTGATACTATATGCTAAACAATAAGGCTTGGTTCTGTCACAGCTTCAAGGACCCGAGTTGAATTGTAGGCTCGGTCACTCCGTGTCTGTAGAATTTCTTTGTATACTTGTTTTTCCTTCCACATCCTAAAAATGTACATTTTAGGCTAATTAGCAACTTTAAATGAGTCTGTTATAAGCTAGCCTGTTTGTTTTGTGCTTTCCTGCTTAATGGAGTAGCATCTTGTCCATTGTAGTTGGGTTCCTGTATTATGCATGATGGTGTTTTGCTTCCTGTTTCTTTGTAATGGAAAAAGTGGGTTCAGAAAATAAATGGATGGACGAATCTTTGTTTTAAAATTAGAAAATTATTTTTTCTGAACCTGACTTTGGTGGTTACTTTATTCCTGTAATATCCTGAGTTTTCCCAGTGTTGTTCTAGGGAATTATAAGTTTCTTTAAATGTACTATTTTTTTGGCACCATTGTATTTTTTAGGAAGCGATGGCTGGAGACTGTACGAGTATATAACAAGGCATTTCATAGCAACTGTGAGTTATGATTGCAAATACCTCCAAACCAGTATTGCCTTCAGTATTAGTAGTGAGAATTTCACCTGCACCGGAAAAACATTGCTATCTGCAGGTAAGAATTTATTATTTTTGTCCTCATGCAGTCCATTTGTATGACTTTGCTAAATGGGGGTGGTATAGATGAAATGAACATGTGAGCACAAAAACCTAATGTTACAGTAGAGACTGGAACATTAGTCATTTCTCCTTGTAGAAACTCTAGCATGATTAATAGTAAACATTCTTTTCAAAATGAACATCTTTTTGAGTTTTATGGACATCTTTTCTATTATTTTTGTTACATTTAATACTTTTTATTGTTTTTTAGAATGGGTCACAGTGAATAGCAACTGCTAAAACATGTATTTGTTACAGGTTTCACAGAGGTCATGCCCTGGCAGAGCATAGCTAAGGAGGAGAGCCTTCCAAGCTGTGAAAGAGGGGAGGTATTTGTACTAGATGAAGTGAAGCTGTTGGAGAAACAAACTAATCCTCCAGATTATTTGACAGAGGCAGAGCTAATATCATTAATGGAGAAACATGGAATTGGTAAGAAAGTCCAAATTAGTTTTGCCAGTGTCAAACAGTACTAAATGGTATTGACAGACGGTGTTAGTCTTACGAACTTTAACTCCAACTATTGAAAACATACATATCAGTAGGGAATAAATAAAATATGACTGCTTATTGCAAGTAATGGATTTTTTACAGTTGGTTAACAAAGCATTTTATTCATTTGCTACATCTGTATTATAGTTGTAATTGTTACTTTAATGTGAGTTTTATTAAATATTAGATTAAGCTATTGTAAACGTAATAGATTGTATGTGTTACGTTGTGTCATATTACACATACTGAGAAACATTGTTCTGCAGAATCCAACAGTGTCTATATTTTGGCCATATTTGTTACAAAGCAAGATTTTGCACAAGCAGTTGACTTTTTATTTTAATACTAACTACATTACCTGTTGATTACAGGTAATATAATACATTTTAAAATATTTGATATCTCTTACCGTACATGTACCATCAGTGTTTCTTCCTACACTTTTCATTGGTACACCCAAAAAAAAGGCCTGTCTTGTCCAGTACTTCCTCTCTCGATCATGTTCCTGTAAAGCCTGTTTCTCAGACTCTGTCATTTCGAGGCATGTTGTTCACCTCCACTCTACTTTATAACTACCACCAGTAGGAGATGGCCCCGCCCCCCTTACCTGCTATGAAAACAACATTCATATTCTTGTGAATACTTCCCATATTTGAAGGCGACTTTCCAAACCAACTGAGGGCACAACTCCTGAACTAATAAAATCATTGATGATGGCTAATAAGGGTGGGCCCAACACATCAAAGGCTTCCACTAAGAGACATGGTGGTACAATATCCAGAGGACTGGGGGCTGGTTTAAGGGTGTCAATAGTTCTTTTTAGCTGTGAAAGTGAGACTAGATCAAAGGATTCTAAGACAATGTCATGATTAACAGTAGAAAGTTCATAGCCCGTTTGAACAATGCCACGGCGGATAGTATCGATTTTGCAGACAAAGAATAATAGAAACTGGTCACATGAATGAACAATGCTATTTGATCCCATTGCAGAGTTGGGGTGAATAGCCGCATTAATTGAATTTAATAAGACCCTAGGATTCTTTGAGTGACGGGATACTAAATCGGCAAAGAAGTTTTGTTTCATTATCTTAACTTTGGCCTGGAAATTGAAAAGAGAAGTCCTAAAAAATCTGTTTAGAGACAATCAGTCCATCTTTTTTCCAACACCGTTCAGCAGTTCAACAGGCACGGCGCAGTGATCGTGTATTTTCATTAAGCCAGGGAGCAGTTCTACGCTTATTACTGCGTATCTTGGGCGGAGCAATTGAGTCTAAAATCGTTTTATAGGAAGAATTAAATTTTACAACAGACTCATCGATACCATTATTTTGGTCATGCACATAAAGACTAGAGAAAATGGTTTTAAAATCAGATATAATAGAAGAATTTAAAAAGCGCGAGCAGTGTGGAGTCCTGTCAGTAAAACAAGAAGAGTCCCCATTTAAAATCCAAGTCTCAGTGATTAAGAAGAAATCCAGATTATTTGAGGTAGTAAAGTCTTGCAGAATAAAAGTTTTATTAGACACTGATCTCACGTTCAAGAGAGCAGCCTTGATTGAGGTAGAATAGCTCGTTGCAGGATGAGCATGAGTGAGTGTGCGAAGATTAGCAGTGTTTACTACTCGATTGCATGCCAAGGAAAAGTGATGCTGTTTTGAAATGGAGAAATTAAATCCGGTGTCCAGCGCCCATGAACCAGTGATGGAGTCCTGAGCAGGAGAAGATGGGTCATAGATGACTCGCAGGCATCAGGAATCAAAGCTCTGGGACTTGAGTCGTCGTCGTTTAACAGCAATTCCGGCTCTTTTCCCACGACAGCGGCGGGTGCGTTTGCGTCTCCGAGGGACATTCAACTCACTGATACAGGTGAACACCGGCGTCCAGGTGAAGAAGTCAGGAGATGAATAAAACAAAGGTGGAGGTTCACAAAAAAATCTAACCAGGAGATGAAAATTGAGAGGAAAGCAAGCCAGAAAATATGTTTAGTAAAGACTCACAATCATAGGACAGTGGCCGTTGGGATAAACTAAAATATAAAAACAAAGTTAAAACATAGAGTAGAGAGATGAGCAGACGGCCAGCCACACCAGTCGGCACCATCTTTGAATGGCTCTACCCATGTATACAGTTTCAATTGTGGTGCCTAAACAAACTGCCAAATCACATATCACTCAATATTCTATACTCTATACCTTGAGGGTAAGTGTTTAAGAAATCTATCTATCAACCTATTTATTTATTTCCAGGTACTGATGCCAGCATCCCAGTACATATTAACAATATCTGCCAGAGGAATTATGTGACTGTTGAAAGTGGGCGTAGGTTGAAACCAACCAACCTGGGGATTGTTCTTGTCCACGGCTATTATAAAATAGGTAAGTAAGCAATAGATTTGATAACAAAAGAGACACAAGAAATGTCATAAGAATGTAAACTGACCACACCCAAGTATTCAGCATGGATACTTTAAAAATACACATTACTTTTAATTCTGTAACCCTTTAAATCACACTTCCATTAAAATATGTGACATTAATTGTGTGTTTCGTTCAACATGACATTCAAGCTTATGCTTGTAGAATGCTGCTCTTTACTTTATGATGCTTGTAATGTAAGAAATATCAATCTTTATGTGATCCTGTTGTAATTTGGGTGATTATAGCTAGACACTAATAAGCAGTTATTGTGGCAGTCAGGATTAGGACCTTTTTAGATGTACATTCAGTCTAAGAAAAGGCTGTTTCCAATGTATTAGAATTGCACAATGAAGGTAGAAAAAGGTTTCCCCTTTTGACACTGTGTTTTTGTAATAGTTGTAAGACTTGGGACAAATCTGCACCTCTGAGGTCAAGTACCCTTGGTTTTAACTTTTCAAGCCACTTGATGTAATCACAGATATATTGCCATCTGAATTCATTGTATTGTTTGTAATGGTATAAATAATTCACTTTTTTTTCTATGAATAACTTGTAATTTCGTTCCATAATTTTCTGGATGCAACTTCTATCTTTTTGAAAAGTGGTCAGCCTATCACTCTGTCTATTATGGTCTGTTTCCTAGAGTCCGTCCTTTTAACACAAACACTTCTCCAATTTATTTGAATGTATAGATCCTTATTTTCTGCATGTTTTAAAATTATGACTTTTTTATTGTGCTGTAAAGTACTAGGGTGTTGCACCGTGTTAGCCATTATGAATGTAGAGAAAAGCCTAGCAAAATGACACCTTTTATTGGCTAGCTAAAAAGATTACAATATGCAAGCTTTCGAGGCAACTCAGGCCCCTTCTTCAGGCAAGATGTAATATAGAAACTAGAGTTCCCTGTGTTTATATACACACTCTAGGACAAGAAACAACATTGGTAAATCTTTAAATGAGAAATTTTAAATGTAAAAAATTAATAGATTCATTCAGGCTAGGGTTAATTTAACAAGAGAGAGAACAATGTATGGTCAAGATCTCTGGATAAGATAACTGTCCACCAAAGTCTTTTGAAGTTTGTAATGAGTTTTTCAAAACAATGTGGATCTGTAGACAGGTTGTCAATCATTCTGAGAGATGTAAACAATCCTCATATCTGGCCATAAAACTCTTGTTTTTATTCAAGCCATGTTGTAATGTATTAAATTTTAGCATGAGTTTAACTTCCCATTCTTTTCTCTCTTGCTGTGTTTTGAAGTTGCCCATAAGCACTGTGACTTTAAAGTCCCTCTCACAGTGTCCATGGCTGTTGAAGTGGGCCGCTACAGGAACATCTGTGTTGCCATGTTTAATGTGGAACCTGTGTAAATTCATTCTCTGGCGGAGTGTTTGTCCAGTTTCTCCCGCATCCCCATTGTTGTCACCTATAACCCACATCTTGAAACACTTTGAAAAATTATAAAAGAACTTCAGCCAATACTAAACAATGACCAAACACTGAAAAATGTATTTCCTGAACCTCCCATCCTGGCATACAGACAACCACCAAACCTTCAGCAACTAATTGTCCGAAGCTCCCAAAGTGAACCAACAGAAAATGGCACATCTCCATGCCTACAGAAAAGATGCAAAACATGTGCAGACATTTATGATACAGACCGTATAGTTATACCACACTGCCGACTTGAACATCACATAAAGGGATCATTTTCCTGTAGATCATCTAATGTAGTCTACCTAATTCTCTGCATGAAATGTCCTGACACTGCACTCTATGTGGGAGAAAGTGGACAAACACTCCGCCAGAGAATGAATTTACACAGGTTCCACATTAAACATGGCAACACAGATGTTCCTGTAGCGGCCCACTTCAACAGCCATGGACACTGTGAGAGGGACTTTAAAGTCACAGTGCTTATGGGCACCTTCAAAACACAGCAACAGAGAAAAGAATGGGAAGTTAAACTCATGCTAAAATTTAAAACATTAGATAGAGATAGATAGATCTTTATTGTCATTGTCACTTTTACAAAGGAACAACGAAATTGAAGGTGCAATCAACTCAGTGTGAGGAATAAGGGTTAAAATGACAAAAAGACAGAATATAATAACAAACCGAATAGTAATAAATATACAAATTGCACTTGTTGACCTAAGGTATATATTGCACATTGGAAGAATAATATAGAGCAGTTTTATTTTGAGTTCAGGGCCATGATTGCTTTCGGATAAAAGCTGTTTTTAAGGCGGTTTGTCCTAGTTTTCATAGCTCTGTATCTCTTGCCCGATGGCAAAAGCTGGAAGAGGCAATGACCGGGATGTGATGAGTCCTGCAAAATGTCTATTGCTTTTTTGCGGCTTCGGGAGGTGTAGATTTGTTCCAGAGTGGGGAGGGTACAACCAATTGTTCTCTCCGCTATCCTGACGACCCTGTGTAGCGCTTTCTTTTCTGAGGAAGTGCAACTGCCGTACCACACACACAGTCCGTACGTGAGCACACTCTCAATGGAACAATGATAAAAAGCAAGGAGCAGATTTTTTGGGAGGTGGTTCTTTCTGAGAATTCTCAGAAAGTACAGTCTCTGCTGTGCCTTCTTTAGCAGCTCCTTGGTGTTGGCACTCCAGGTCAGGTCATCCTCCAGCTCCATACCCAGAAACCTGAACACCGGGACCCTCTCCACACATGCCCCGCCAATGGTGAGTGGCTGGATGTCAGTTTTGTTTTTCCTAAAGTCAATAACAAGCTCCTTTGTTTTTTTGTTGTTGAGGAGCAGGTTATTGACTGTGCACCACTCTGACAGTCGCTCCACCTCGTCCCTGTATGCTAGCTCACCCTCCTTGCCCGAGATGAGTCCGACCACCGTCGTGTCATCCGCAAACTTTATAATCTTGTTGCTATGGTGAGTGGGGACACAGTCATATGTGTAGAGGGTGTAGAGGAGCGGGCTGAGCACACAACCCTGCGGCGTCCCGGTGTTGAGGCTGAGAGCAGTGGATGTGTGGAGACCCAGCCTGACCCTCTGGGAGCGACCCGACAGGAAGTCCAGTATCCAACTGCAGGTGAGTGATGGAAGTCCCAGATCTGCCAGTTTGGACACCAGTCGTTGTGGGAGGATGGTGTTAAACGCCGAGCTGAAGTCTACAAAGAGCAGTCTGGCGTAACTCCCCTGCTGCTCCAGGTGGGTCAGGGCAGCATGAAGGGCTGTGGCCACAGCATCCTCCGTGGATCTCTTTGCTTTGTAAGCAAACTGAAATGGGTCCAGGTCTGCTGGCAGGCAGGCGATGATATGACTCCGCACCAGTTTCTCAAAGCACTTCATGATGACAGATGTGAGTGCCACTGGGTGGAAATCATTCAGACTGTTCATGTTGGATTTTTTTGGCAGCGGAACAATGATTGAGGACTTGAGGCAGGATGGGACAGTGGCCTGGGACAGGGACTGGTTGAAAATCCTGGTGAAGATTCCGGCCAGTTGATCTGCACAGTCTTTCAGCACCCGTCCAGCCACACCGTCGGGTCCTGCAGCCTTCCTCGGGTTCACTTTCCTCATCACCCGCCTCACCTCACACACTTCCACTGTGAGTAAATTGCTGTTGTGAACAGGCTGTTGTGATGGAGCTGCTGTTGGTGTCGCCTCAAAGCGGGCAAAGAAGATGTTCAGCTCCTCTGCCAGAGAAGCGTCTCCCTCAGCAGCCAAGGAGTTGCTGGATTTGTAGCCGGTGATGTGCTGGACACCCCGCCACACCTGCCTGGTGTTGTTACTCCTCAGATGATCTTCTATCCTCCTTCTGTATGCTGCCTTGGCCTCTCGGATGCCTCTCTTCAGGTTCGCTCTGGCTACACTGTAAAGAGCCCCATCCCCAGACCTGAAAGCAGTATTCCTAGCTTTCAGCAGACTCTGGACATCCCTCGTCATCCAGGGCTTCCTGTTAGGATAAATCCTTATGCGTCTGTCCCTGGTGACGTTGTCCGTGCAGAACCTGATGTAATCCAGGACTGCAGTAGTGTGGTACTCCAAGTCTTGGTGATAGAAAACCTCCCAATCGGTTCTCTGGAAGCAGTCCTGCAACTGTTGGGAGGCCTCCTCGGGCCATATGGTAACAGTCCTGGTCATAATGGGAGCTTGTTTCCTGAGGGGAGTATATGCAGGGATTAGAAGCAGAGATGTATGATCAGACTGGCCAAGGTGTGCTAGGGGTTTAGCCCTATAGGCCTGTCTGATGTTTGTGTACAACTTGTCCAGTGTTTTTACTCCCCTGGTTGCACACTTTATGTGTTGATGGAATTGAGGGAGAACTGCTTTCAGATCTACATGATTAAAGTCCCCAGAAATGATGTGAACAGCCTCAGGATACTTGCTCTGTTTACTGCTGATGGTGTCATGCAAAAGCCCCAGAGCCGAGTTAGCATTAGCATCAGGTGCTATGTACACAGCAGTTAGCAGTATAGCATTGAATTCACGGGGGAGGTATATGGGTCTGCATTTAATTGTCATAAACTCCACGTCTGGAGAGCAGTGTCTGGTGACTATGGTGGAATTTGTGCACCAGCTATTGTTCACATAAATGCACAGCCCCCCTCCTCTCTTCTTACCGGATTGCTCTGTCCTGTCTTGCCGGTGTGCTGTGTGGCCTGCTATCTCGATCGCCGTGTCCGGTATGAGTGGATTAAGCCACGTCTCCGTGATCAGCAATATGCAGCAGTCCCTGATGATCTTTTCCGTTGCAATCCGCAGCTGCCACTCGTCCAGTTTGTTTGCCAGCGACCTCACATTTGAGGAGAAAATGCTTGGAAGCGGTGGTTTGTGTGGCTGCTTCCTTAGCCTCACTAGCACGCCGCCTCGGCACCCCCTCTTTTGTTTACGTTCTTTGCGCCGCCGCCGGCTCCTCGAAGCTGGGATTGTAATCCACGGAGAGCCCGGTGTTCGTGCGATGTCGTCCGGAATGTTGTGGACGCGGAGAAACTCGGAGGTCGAGCAACTCTCGCTCCGTAAACCGATAGATAAAATATCCTGCCGGCTATACGTGTATTTATCCAGGCAGGGTGGAAAAAACACAATCTGAGTCGGAGAGCATTACAACATGGCTTGAACATGGATTACATCTTGCCTGAAGAAGGGGCCTGAGTTGCCTCGAAAGCTTGCATATTGTAATCTTTCTAGTTAGCCAATAAAAGGTGTCATTTTGCTTGGCTTTACTCAACATGGCTTGAATAAAGACAAGAGTTTTATGGCCAGATATGAGGATTGTTTACATCTCTCAGAATGACAGACAACCTGTCTACAGATCCACATTGTTTTGAAAAACTCATTACAAACAAACAAAGACTTTGTTGGACAGTTGTCTTATCCAAAGATCTTGACCATACATTGTTCTCTCTCTTGTTAAATTAACCCTAGCCTGAATGAATCTATTAATTTTTTACATTTAAAATTTCTCATTTAAAGATTTACCAATGTTGTTTCTTGTCCTAGAGTGTGTATATAAACACAGGGAACTCCAATTTCTGTATTACATCTTGCCTGAAGAAGGGCCTGAGTTGCCTCGAAAGCTTGCATATTGTAATCTTTTTAGTTAGCCAATAAAAGGTGTAATTTTGCTTGGCTTTTCTCTATTGTGCTCTATGAAATCAAAAAATTAAAACATAAAATGTAATGAATACTACAGCATGTTCTGTATGCCTGTCTTCAATGTGCTGATAAACATTTAAAATTCAGGAACACTGTGAGAATAATTAATAAGAAGAAAATGCAGAACAGCTTCCTGGCATCTTTGTATACCCAGTATAATGCAAGAACACAGAGGTACTCCTAAAATACTTTTTCTTTTCAAATCAGGCCTAAAATGGAAGGTAATATAAATTAATAAAGGAAAATAACAATGAATCAAAACTCATTAAATTACAGACAGAAATTTGTGAGTTTAGATTGTCTACAAGGCCTCTCATTAATTAAACTGGAGATATGTGAGGTTCATTATTTTTGTAAAGTCTTCTTCAAATATGCTGTTCTAGGAAAGAGTTTTTACTTAAGAATCCTTGCATTCTGGGTAGCAAGCTGAAGCTTGTTTAGGAGCTCATTGGCATGTGCTGCTTTAAGTATGTGAGCAGCGATTAAAGTACAATGAGTGGATCCGTTATGCTTGAATGGAAAATTACATCTTAAAATGCCTGCTTATTTTGATTACTGATATAACATCTTAAAATGCCTGCTTATTTTGATTACTGATATAATGGACCTTGGTCTCCTTGTGAACTTTTTCTAAGAACATTTGTTTTCCTAGGTAAACCACATAGCATTTCCCAAAGCTTATGTACTGCTTCCATATCCCTTGATGTCTTAGATAAACATTCCTTCCAGTGCCTACATGATGTAGGGAATTTCTTCATATGTATGTTTTCTTCCTTTGAAATTATTTTATGGGGAATTTAATTTGTGATTTATTTAGTATTTTCCTTATCTTGCATTTCTTTGCTTCATATTTTTGTTTTCTTTGTAAATCTCCTTTTATATGGTTTGGCATCAGGCATCGTATGAAATATGATTAAGTGAGAAAGATTGCTATATTTCTTGCCTTCTCAGATGCGGAATTGGTGCTGCCTACTATCCGAAGTGCAGTAGAGAAACAGTTGAATCTGATTGCTCAGGGAAAGGCCAACTTTAAGCAAGTCCTGCAGTTTACTCTTGACATCTTTAAGAGAAAATTTCATTATTTTGTGGATTCTATTGCAGGTAAACACCTTCTCTTTGGCCATCACTGATTTCTTTTTCCTTGTGTTGTACAACTGCATAAAGTGAGCCACATTATTGGCTACCACATTATCTCTATTTACAAGGACAATTCTTATTGATTTTAAGGAAATCATCTGTTTAATTGAAATATTTTGGTTTTACATTTGCAGAAGCTTAATACTAGTCATATTACAAAAATCAAGATGAAGGACAAAAAATATATTTTTCAAATCAACAGAAACATGCATCTGGTTAAATTTTGGCATACATAAGTTTATGCATAAATCATCCACAATTTACCTCATTATCTTGAGATGTTGTCTGATAATTGTACACAAGATTTTGTGTTTTGTATCTCAAAGTACAAGTTAAAGTTGACCCTAAGATAAAGCCAGTTGGGTGAGTTGAATTCCAACTTGTGCAGTAATTTACACTTGTGACCTAAAGGTTGTGACTACAGAGGCAGCAATGGATGGAAGTTATTATGTTTGCAATATATGGGGTTGACATGAGACTAAATTAAAGCGTTGGGTAGGGCTTTTGAGATGCACTGGAATAGAAAGCAGGACTTTCAGCATACAATAACAGGTGCATATGCAACTGTAAATCTGGGCTTTAATCAGGGAGGATGTTTGTGATCTCACCCTGCTTGTCATTCATTTTGTCTTTTGCTATGATGTCCTACTAACAGGTGGTGTGTAGGGCTGAACACAATACATTCACGCTTTATTTCATCATTTGCAATGTTTGTTTTTGTGGTGAAATTCACCTGTGCCACAGTGAACTGCATGGAGCATAACATATTTACCCACCACTTTCTGTGAACAGCTTGTGCAGTGCTCTCCCATTTACAAGATATGTAAAACTCTTTAGCAGCAGTGTAAAATAAAAGGGTCAGTGTTTGAAACATCTGTGTAGAGTACAGTGCCGCTGTTTTCAGTGATAAATTATTGGTTAGTTTTGCATCTTTAAGGAGAATGTTACATTCTCTGTAACATTTATACTTTGTTACCTGCACTGTTAAGAACAGTCCTTGACCTTTATAAATTTGATATGTAAATGAAATGTCCTTTAATATCTTATATCATCACTGCTATTGATAAGATGTACTGCTTCTTTCACTTTCCTTAGGGTTGGATGAATTGATGGAGGTCTCCTTTTCTCCGATTGCTGCAACAGGAAAGCCACTCTCACGCTGTGGAAAGTGTCACCGTTTCATGAAATACATCCAGGTGAGCACTTACAAACATTTTAGCTTAATTTCATTGTCTAAAGAAAATATTATATGTGTTACAAATCTGGAGTGGCTACAAAAAAATTCACTTAATACTAGTTGTGTAGTTCTAGAAAGACTTGTATACTTTGCAGATAGCAGGGTGTGAAATTCCAACAAAATCCATGTTTTCTTGTGGGAAACACAGCATATGAAGCAGCGTGACTTGGGGTGAGAGAGAAATGATTTTTTTGAGACTTCGTGGCAACTTTATCTTTCCCTTGCTTGTTTGTGTATTCAAGGAAATTTGATCAGGTTCTGATAGGGAGAAAAATTCAAGTGAAATGCGTTTGTAGAAAAACATGGTGGATTTTTTTTTCTTTGAATTGTTGCTATTTCATTAGTTTCACTTTTATTTCAGAACTTCTGTAAAAACAATATTTGTAATCTTGCAAGTCCCAATATGCTGAATCTTTTTAATGAGGTCAGGACAGGTTTCTCTGTTTGGACTTTCAGCACAGACAAAACAATCTATATCATCAGCAGTTAATATTTTTTTTTACAAAGTAAAAAAGTAAGTAGAGTTCTGCATTGGACTCCTGTCTGTAAAGTCGTGCTATTTTCCTCTCACAGTTCCAAAGGTACATGGGGTTACCAAGGTGATACCCCAGCTTTTGTCTAGGTTTTTGTGCAAGGGCTAGACAGAACGTTTTTGACTCCTGGGGTAAATGTAGCTTTTTAAATAAGCAGACAGATAAATATATATTCATGAACAAAGTAACCAATAAATGCATGTGCGGTAAACTCCGTTTTTGAAATTCTCAAGATTCTTTATTTGTCACATGCATAGTTATACAGGACAACACGCAGTGAAATGCATCCTGATCCGCTTATCAAAAACTGTGCAAAGTTAGAAGAATATCAGTTAGATTAACAAAAAGTCATAGATTGAAAGATAATAGTATAGTAGAACATAATAAATAAGTAAAATTATGTGAATAAAGTAGAATTAAGTGTTAAGGTGCAATAGTGTAGTAATTATTGTGCAAAACCAAAGTTAGACTGGTGCATAGTTAAATGAGGCAGTTTGTTTGTTTGCGCTACTGTGATCTTTACTTTCTTTTTTTTAATATTTTCTAATTTTCCTATTTTCATATCCTTTCACTTTCTCCACATGTGTATAGCGCCGTTTTTTTTTTTTTGTTGTTGTTTTTTTTTTGAGCCTTTCTAATTTCACTGGTTTCATAGTCTCTAACCTGCTCTGCATGTGTTTAGCGTCAACGTTTGTAAACGTCGTTATGAAGTTCTAGTTTGTCATTTTACTCATTGTCTTTTAATTCTGAGCCATACAGTACAATACATAGAACAGAATAAATCCTCAATACAGAATAAAAATAAAAATTCTAGAAGTACAGAGTAGAATTTCACATTAGATGATATCACATAATATGATTCGGATTTGTTTTAAGTCCTGGAGACCTCATTCAAGCTGCCTCCCCCATTTTGCCATTCCACATCTGAAATAGCGCTAATCCAATGAAAGAACCCCTCATTCCCACGTCCCCATTCATCAGGGATGACTTTACCTTAGGCAGGCAATCTACAATTTAAAGAGATTGTTATTTTCTTGTGAATTGTTACATATGCATTATTTTCACTTTTACTTTAAAAACTTTTGTAAAAACAATACTTGTTCCTTTATTTCTTGCCCGGCACATGGTTACATCTCTTTCTTCCCAGACGTATAATACTGCTCGTGTTGTGAAGGGTGTTGCGGCTGAACGTACGCTAAGGATATGCCTTTGGATCATTTGCTGTCTTTTTGCTGCTTGCTAGCTGCCTCTTCTGCCTGTCGCATGTCATTGTTTTAAGAGCTCGGAGCACATGATGCTTGCCTTCCAAAAGCAATCCAACAACTTAGAGGTCTGTTGACTTGTTTTAAATGATGGCTCACTGCCTGGTCTTGCGTGACGTTGTAAAAGCAATAACTGTCTGTTATTACTGGCCCCGGGCGTGTTTGAATTCTTTCTTGCAGGATGTACAACGCTGCTCGCGTTCGGAGGAGGAGGGAGGGGGTTATAGCTGCTGTCGTGCTGCCCTTCGATCTCTTTAAAGCCTTAACAGCCGCTGTCCTTTTTGCTGCGGCCCTGGGACAATCTCTTGGCACCAAGTCTCATGTTTACGGTCCCCGCGAGACGCACCGTGGCAAGTCTCCTTGGTCTCGCGGGTCTTTTAAATGTCTTTCGAGATTATCACGTATCGTAGCCTTGCATTTGCTTTCCATTCCAGGATTTCCTTTTATATATAGAGAGATTTCTTGATGCAAGTATGTATAATTATCTGACATATCATGGATGATTTTTACTTATTTAATAATATTTCACAAAGTCACAATATTTTATTTCTTTTTATATAACTAGAAACACCAAATATTGCAGATCATCTTCTTTTTTTTTTTTTTTGAGCAGGCCAAACCCAGCAGGCTACACTGTTCTCATTGTGATGAAACATACAGTTTGCCACAAAATGGAGCAATAAAGCTTTACAAGGAACTGCGCTGCCCATTGGATGAATTTGAGCTAGTACTGTGGTCATCTGGATCAAGGGGCAAAAGTTATCCACTCTGTCCATACTGTTACAGCAATCCACCCTTCAGAGACATGAAGAAAGGTAGCAATTTCAGCCTATACTCAAAATTTATCCAGCTTTTTAAATAAATTTATGCAGTAGAAGGTTTTTGTTTATTATGATTTTAGTACAGTTTACAGAGACTGTCAGAAAAAAATTACTTCAAAAACATTGCTCTGAGGTTGAAATGAATCTTAGGTTTGTAATACCCTACTTTATTCTCAGGGTGTAACAATTGATGGCTGTGTTTTAAGTTTAATATTTTACCCAGTTGTGATACAATTTAAACCAGTCACATCCTTTGAGGGTCTTTTCTATAACAAAGGTGTACATTTACTATTGCCTATATACATTATACTGTAAAAACACCCTGCTTTATCCTTTGAGTGTAACAATTGACGGCTCTGTGTTAAGTTTAGTATTTTACAAAGTTCTGACACAATTTAAAAAGTCGCATCCATTGATGGTCTCTATTACCTGTATATGTTATATAGTGAAATAAGCCTGATGTTCCTCATTATGTCCACAAGGTAGCAGCGATTTTTTTTTTTTTTATTATTATTTTATTATAAAATTCCAAATCATTTTTCTCCCTGGTAAAGTTACATGTACATATACATGTACTTGTATATATTCTGTTTTCATGGATAGAATATCTTAAGTGATATGTAATATTGCATTTGGACATACCAATATACTTGGGAACAATCACAGTGAATAGGCAAAGAATAAAATACAAGAATATAGTGGGCTGACTATAGTATCCTGTACAGTAATGCCAGGATGTAATGACTATCCTTTTTAGAAAACTGGACTGTTGTCTAAAGATTCTTTTTGTATCTGCTTTAATTAACTTAAGTTTAACTAGGCTTGGTTAATTTATAAGTGAGCTCCAGGATTCTGTGTTGTTGAGTTAGACCATGTTTACCACCAACAGGGCTAACATCCGTTCATTATCCAAAAATCTAATTGTGCTGTCCTGTTCCCTCCTATAATATCAGGTTATCCATAAATATGGACATTCTAATTTTTACAAGAATTAATTTATTATGATTTGTATCTAATTACTGCAGATATACTGACTAGTGAAACAAACTTGATGCACTTCTTCTTGTCCACAAGGTGGCAGCAAATTGATTTTTTAAGGCATTAAATGCCAAATCCCTTTATGTGGAACTTTGTCATTGAAAACTATTTTTCAAAACTGATTATACTGTTTTATAACTCAAAAAAATCACTTTGAGAAGATGAAGTTGTTATAGAAAGCAATTTTCTGTCAGGCTTCTCATAAAATGCTTAGTAATTTTAAGATTGATCACTCGATACCTTTTGCTTTAAATTCTTTGTAGTGCCTGCAGAACTAGGGTGTTGTACTGTGTTAGCCATTATGAATATAGAGAAAAGTCAAGCAAAATGACACCTTTTATTGGCTAACTAAAAAGATATGCAAGCTTTCAAGGCAACTCAGGCCCCTTCTTCAGGTAATATATAATACAGAAGCTGGAGTTCCCTGTGTTTATATACACACTAGGACAAATTCCTGCTTCCTTTTATGTGTATATAAATGTGCTTTACATTTTTTGTTCCTCATTGATATTTTTCAGGTATGGGGTGCAATGAATGCACACATCCCACATGCCAGCATTCTCTAAACAATTTGGGAATTGGACAGTGTGTGGAATGTGAGCATGGAGTGATGACTTTTGACACCACTTCTGGTCCCAAGTGGAAAATGGCCTGCAACAAGTGTAATGTGGTGGTACACTTTTTTGAGAATGCCCACAAGGTACGTGTGTCTTCAGACTGTTGCGAATCCTGTGAAGCCTCGTTAGTCATAGTTGACTTCAATAAAGCAAAGTCGCCTCTCCCAGGCGATGAGACCCAGCACACAGGTTGTGTCTTCTGTGACCCAGTCTTCCAGGACCTGGTCGAACTGAAGCATGCTGCTATGAAGCACCCCATGCACAGGGGAGGACAAGGTCGGCGGCAAGGACGAGGACGTGGGAGAGGGCGACGTCCAGGTGGAAGAGGTGGTTTGAAGAAGCCCAAAGATAAAATGGCTGCTTTAGCTGCTTACTTTGTGTAGGATATTCTGTTATAAATAAATCAGGATTGACGGAGTCAGTACAGTTTTATTTATTTATTTATTTTTTTACGATACTTGAATCTAAATATATAGTATGTTAACACACGCAGAGTAGCTTGGTGACACTCTGCCCATATCATCTATTTGAATCGAAACTTGTTAAAGTGCCCTCCTAGATTTTCTACAATATTATAATGTGGATTTAAATATTTCCAAAAACATAAAAGCTACTAGTACCTTGAACTAAAGAGATTTAAATTCCTTGAACGAAACAATACAGATCTCTCAATAAAAGACTGACAGAATTTCAAAATGTAATATTGCAAGAGTGAACAGAAGTTAGTTATATTTTTTTAGAAAATGGGTGCAAACTCTCTTATGGTTAAAGCAGTGGTGTAGCAATAATAATAATTCTTTGCATTTATATAGTGCTTTTCTCACTACTCAAAGCACTCAGCAATTGCAGGGTAAGGGCCTTGCTCAAAGGCCCAACAGAGCAGAGTCCCTATTGGCATTTACGGGATTCGAACCGGCAACCTTCCGATTGCCAGTGCGGATCCCTAGCCTCAGAGCCACCACTCCGCCGTTAGCAGTACTAACGATTCAAGAATATGATCCCCCTCCAGCTTTTTTGTGGAACATTGTGGTATTTTTGTGATTATTTTCAATGTGCTGTGGTTATGTAGTGTTTGTGCAGCTCTGTGCTTGTCCTGGGAAGTCCCCCATGTGCACCACCTCACAACTAATTAATTTCCTATCTTGCACAAATGTGAGGATAAGAAACCATTTTGGTGCATTTATGCACTGTTATCAATCCTATTCTGAAAAGAGCAACAACAAGAAGCCGTGCCATACCTGTACAACTGTAAGTCCTGTCGACACATTTGGCTGTTTGGCTATTGGGACATTTCAGTGGGAAATTGTGACCCAGAGTCATTGGTGCAATAGACTGCACAAATGTACGAATCATAGCTCCATCCAATCGTATTTCTATATGTATAGCAAACACTTCCATTCTATCGATGTTCAGCTTCTATATGATGCAAAGTATGTGCTGCTCAAAATTGTTGCCCAATGGTCCAGTGGTACACACGACAGTTTCATTCTGCATCACAGTTCTGTTGGCACGTGTCTGGAACAAGAAGCTGTGCAAGATGACCGGCTTCTCGGTAACAGTAACTATTACTCCTATAGATTAAATTTGTATTTATTTGAGAGTTATAAATAGGCTATTTATATCCATAAAGGACAGGGGTTACCCATTGACACCTCTAAACAATCTACTGATGCCACTCGAATGGTCTTAAAATAATGCATACACAACAGTGCAGACTGTTGTTGAGCATACCAATGGAATTTTGAAGGCACAATGGCTGTGGTTGGATACAAAGGATGGCACTCTTTTATATTCACCTGAAAAGGTGAGCAAAGTAATATTAGCCTGCTGTGTTTAACACAATATAGCAACCAAGGAGGGATGTCCTTAGAATACCTGTAATATACCAAGTGAACCTGACCCACAGCCAGTGCTTGAAGAGCCTGAGCATGTGTGACAGGCAGAACTTCCTTGTATGGTAAGATTTGGGGCGTTGATGGGTGTGGATTATGTTAATGAACTAACAACATGCATGTGCCTGACAATTTACAATTGACTGGTATTTATGAACCTCGGTTTATTAAGAAAAAGTCGATTTTACTCATGGCTTGTGAATTTGTTGTAAGATTTTAGTAAAATTGCCTTTTACGCGCAAATGTTTTTATTAATTCACACACGTTTCGTGAATGAGACCTAAGGAATGGAGCTTGTCAGGATTGCTCCTGCTATACACTGAAGAAATGAGAGGTGGTGCCAGGTACACACCTGGTACAATTGCTCACTTTAATGCCAAGTTTCAGTTTATAGTAAAAAGAATTTAGAATCCCATCAACGCCAGAAGTGACACTACTCCGTTGGGGCCCTTGAACAAGACCCTTAACCTGCAATTGTTTTGTCCTGGGTGTGACGTTAACCTGTATTCAGCCCTGCACTCAGGTCCTCCAACTTACAGGGAAAACTTGGGGGTAGGTAGCAGTATTAGCATTCCAGCCACCGTAAAAAACCTTGCACTGTTCCAGTGAGGTGTCACCCGCTGCACTTGGTTCTCAATGCAGGTGGGTCAGCATGTGGTGGGTGCGGCTACATGCTATCAGTACATACTCCCAACCAACCATCAGCAATTCATAACTGGATTGAACTATTCTGTGAAACAGTATTTTTAATTAAAAGTTGTCCTTGGCAACATTACAGACAAGTTCAGGAATAAACGTGTTACCAATAAACCTAAACTTAAAAAAATTCAAATTCCAGTCCATAATAAATATTACAGAATGTATTTGATTTTGCTGTAAGAATGCTGAACAAGCAGTTATAAGCAGGAGGAGGAGTATAGGAACCTCATCAAGGACTTTGTTAATTGGTGCAACTCAAACCACCTACACTTGAACACCAGCAAAACCAAGGAGCTGGTGCTGGATTTTAGGAGGCCTAGACCCCTCCTGGACCCCGTGATCATCAGAGGTGTCTTTGTGCAAAGGGTACAGACCTATAAATACCTGGGAGTGCAGCTAGATGATAAATTGGACTGGACTGCCAATACTGATTCTCTGTGCAAGAGAGGACAGAGCCGGCTATACTTCCTTAGAAGACTGGCGTCCTTCAACATCTGCAATAAGATGCTGCAGATGTTCTATCAGACAGTTATGGCGAGTGCCTTCTTCTACGCCGTGGTGTGCTGGGGAGGCAGCATTAAGAAGGAGGACATCTTGCGTCTGGACAAACTGGTGAGGAAAGCAGGCTATATTGTAAGCACGGAGCTGGACAGTTTGATATCTGTGGCAGAGCGACGGGCGCTCAAAAGGCTCCTATCAATTACGGAGAATCCAATGCATCCACTAAACAGTGTCATCTCCAGATAGAGCAGCTTCAGCGACAGACTGCTGTCACTGTCCTGCTCCACTGACAGACCAAGGAGATCGTTCCTCCCCCAAACTATGCGACTCTTCAATTCCACCCTTGGGGTAAACGTTAACATTATTCAAAGTTATTGTCTGTTATACCTGCATTTTTATTACTCTTTAATATTGTTTTTGTATCGGTATGCTGCTGCTGGAGTATGTGAATTTCCCCTTGGGATTAATAAAGTATCTATCTATTAAATGCTGCATCTATCCATTATCCAAGCAAACTTGATATACACAATATTGTCCACCAGGTGGCAGCAGCATTTAAACTATTTGTCAGAACTAGTCACTTAGAGATGTGACGTGGGCAAAACCATCCACATACCATTTAAGCATCTCTGCCCTATTGGTAATTCTAAACTGTGGGGGGTGATCAAGATTTAGTTTTAGCTTTTCGCGCAGCGTTTATTGTGGACTGTAAGGAATAAATAACCTAAATTCAATATTTCTTGCTTATAAATAAAATGGCACAGTCCTTTGGATATGACAAACTTAATAGCAGCAGTTTGTGGTCAGTGTGGATGGCTGTCAACTGCTGATGTCCCACTGACCAATGTATATTTTTCATAACATTTCTGGTGTAAACGTGGCTCATGCCATCAATTTATATTATTTTTGTGAACCCCAAAGTTGCAGGATATCATGGCCAGCATGTACACTGGTACTGTGAGTGCTGTGGAGTGGAGGCAGACCCTCTGCATTCTTCCCAGTTGATTCTGGGGTTCGTCAGGGTGTGTTCTTGCTCCTACTCTGTTCAGTGCTTGTATGGACTGGGTGTTGGCCAGGGTAATGGGGTCCAGTGGCTGTAGGGCATCTGTTGGTGAAAAAAGATTCACTGACCTTTACTTTTCTGATGATGCTGTGATCTTCACGGAGTCAATGGAGGCTCTGATTGGGGCTCTCAAGACTAAGCGAGGAGTCTGAATGTCTGGGCTTGTGAGTATCCTGATAAAAATCAAGATCCAGGCCTTTAATGACCTCTTAGGCACAGCCATCAGCAGTGTTTCTGTCTGTGGAGAGAGTGTCAACCTTGTCGAGAGGTTTACTTACCTCGGCAGCAACATTCATGTTTCTGGTGATTCTTCCTATGAAGTCAGTAGACAGACTGGGACAGCATGGGGGGGTCATGAGGTCGCTGGAAAGGGGTGTGTGGCGCTCCTGATATCTATGCAAAGGGACAAAGGCCCAAGTCTTTAGAGTCCTGGTGCTTCCTGTTTTGCTATATGGTTGCAAGACATGGATGCTATCCAGTGACCTGAGATGAAGACTGGACTCCTTTGGTTCTGTGTCTCTTTGGAGAATCCTTGGGTACCACTGGTTTGACTTTGTGTCAAATGAGCAGTTGCTTATGGAGTCCTGAAAGAGGCACATTACCTGCATTGTGAAGGAACGTCAGTTACGGCACTACAGCCATGCGGTGCGATTCCCAGAGGGTGATCCGGCTCGAAGAATCGTCATTGTTGAGGACCCGGGTGGCTGGACTACGCCAAGGGCACGCTCATGTAACACCTGGCTACAGCAGATAGATGGTAATTTCCGGAGGGTGGTTCTGGACTGTGTGTCTGCCTGGGGGGCTTCCAGCTGGGATCCTGAGCCCTTGTGTGAACCCTTTACAGGTGGTCTTCCAAATCTCAGCTCTAAGCATCCTTGCTTTATTATTTTCTTCAGGTAGGAACATAGGCACCATCTATTGGGATTCTGTACCATATGCTGCCCTAGAAATCATCCATTTTTCGTTGAATCGTGCATCACAACAATCACAGATGCAAGACAGGAACAACACCTGGCCAGAGCGCCAGTCCTCACAGGGTGAACAGACCAGCAGATACGTACTGGGGAAAATTTAGCAACGATATAATTCATCTAACCTGGCAGGCATTAATGGCTTTCCCTAAGGCAGCGAAAGTGCCAACGTACCTTTCCACTTACTGGGTCTACCGACAGGGGCGTTCTGAGGATTTGCGGATCTTGGGTCTTTTAGTCTTTTGATACATACTGGGGAGAAGGGGATCGAACAGTTTCCCACTGGAAATTTCGCGAAACTTATTTTAATATATTAAATCCGAACGCTTCTCCGTTAAGTTTCTATCTAAATTATCAAATCAAGGAGTAGGGGAGTTGGAGTTTCGAACGACTCTGCCGTGTATAATAAATAATTCGCGCAGCATAAATCAGGGGCAACATTTTATAAAATGGGCACGAAGAACTGGGGCTTGCCGCTATCGATCGAGAATACTTGGGATTGAAACATCAGGGGCTAAAGCCACTGGAGCTCACTCCTTCCGACAACCTTGTCTCCCGATAACAATGGGAACAAAGCACGCTTCAGTCCTAGATAGGTCAGTTATAATTCCGAGTTCTCACTTCACTGTAAGCCTTTGAAGGGCAACCCACGTCTAAAACGTGCAAACTTTACAGAGGGTGGCACCGTCTACAAAGCATACTGAATATTCAGTGGCTTGCATCCTTGCCTGGGTGTGCCGCTTTGTGTGGCTGTCTCCTCCCTGCGCATATTTCTTTTCTTTTTACTTTCTCGTGTAAGTATAGGGAAAGTATTGGAACTCTCCAAAAATTCCATTTCGAGATTTTGATGAATGTTGACGTTTTAGACCACCCTGAGTTCGAAAATACAATTTTTGGAATTATGTCTGTGTGTGCGTGTATGGAAACACGATAACTTGAGTACGCTTTCACTTAGGTTAAACCGATTTTGCATACGTATATATTAAGTACAAAACGTTGCTTTTTATCAACTTTTGGGCTATTTCTGTTAACCGGAAGTGGTACTTTACCTTTTATTCATGTAGCTGCAGAGTCTGATTTATTCAGCTTTCCTTTCATAAAAGTTGTTCAATATATTATTATGACACAGCAAGATGCAGAAGACAGGAAGATATGGAAAAAGATGGTCCGGTGTGACAACCCCTAACGGGAGCAGCCGAAAGAAGAAGTTCAAAATATTATTACTTTGATTTGATTTGGTGTTGATAGTTCTTTCATGTACATACTATAAAAAATATCATTGTCTTGTAGTTTACTCATCAACATTCCATCCCCATATCTGAGTATCTCAAATTGTAGAGGAGACCACTCCCGATTATTTAGGTGGGGTTTCCTACCACTATGTTTCCTACGATCTCATCAGGAAGTTGAAGCGCCGAAAAGTTGGGCGGCGCATGCTAGGTAGGGTTGGGTCGGACTGCGCATGTGCAACCTACTAGGCTACGCGCACGGTGCCCAGATGTAGAAGCTGAGGGGAGCTTCACGATAGTCGTGCACACTTTCTACTTTGTTTGGTATTTCTGGATATACAGGTGACCCTGCAGACGGCGGAACGAATTATCCGTGGCGTGGAGTGCAGGAGCCGCCGGGTAAGTAATTTAAAAAAAAGAAAGCAAAACAAAATCCAGAATGGGTGCGTGCAGAGGGGAGGAAAGAAAGTGGCGAGGCTAGACGATTAGGTTGAGCGGCCTCTGTTAGGAAAAGAGAGCCACATGGAGGTGTGCAGCTGTCACACAGGAGAGGGAGAGTTCACAAGCGAGACAAGTCAGAGAGGGGTTGTGCAGGAAGAAAAGCTCACCCTGACATAGAAGCCGGGAATGATGACAAGTACATGATGTGCACCCCTGAGACGCGGGGCCTCCCGTGAAACAAACACACGAGATATGAAGCAAGCTTACTAGAGTATCCTTCTGAGGCATATGAGATACAGGCGCCATAAAAGTAATAAAACACACAGCAAGTTGTGCAGCTGTGACCGAGGGGGCCACATCGACATTTTTTGTCAATAATCTGGTAAACTCAAACATGCCTTTAGTCCTAAAAACACGGTTGAATAAAGGGAGTAAGAAAACATTTGATAACTGGTGATAGGAATGTGTGCACCTCCTCTGGCAGTTACTGTATCAAAATGAAAAATATCAGGGGACTTAAGTGAGGGCCACACAAAGGACTTGGTGCTGGTGCTGATTGGTTGGAGAGATGATACGTTTCTGTTTTTTTTTTTTTTTAAATTAGACTTGTCGTGAGTTCATGCCCTGATTGATTCGAGATGGGTTAATATTTTACTGTGTGGGCAATGCTGTATTCAACAATGTCTCCTCTGTGCCTTCTGCATTTATATTTTTCTGCAGGAGGCTGACCCGATCATTGAGGTTGTTTAAAGAGATCTCCTGCAGCCACACCTGAGAGGAATAAACAAGCCCAGTGGCCGTATTCCTCAAGCATCTCAGAGTACGACAAACAGTCCTAACTGGGTAAAAAATCTCAGTGACACAAGTTTGGGTCTACGCTTAGGACTTGAAGTTAAAGCATTTTATCCATTTTCCTAATTTAAGAAACTACTTAAAATCACACCAGGATTTAGCAGGGCTCGTAAGTTGTCCTATCTCACTAGGAGCCCCCTCATGCACACACATCTTAGGAACGCTGGACAACAGTGAAGTTGTAAAAAGATATCGACTGGACAGAGATGGAATAATATTTGTGACAAATCCTGTACATCACGTCAGTGCTCCAGCTACGTGCTTTGTCATGTTATGTTTTTTTGTCCAGAGGGAAGAATGCAGTGTTGCAATAGTGATGATTTGAGTATGTCACAACATAACCTTTCTCGAATTTTGTATGAAACGTTCAATTCTCTTACAGCGTGTTGGGTGATCTGCAGATTCATACATTTCCCCACCAATGTACATGAGGTAATGTTAAAACGATGGTTTTCCTGCCATTGTTTGTGTGATTGATGGCACATACATAAAGATCATTGCCCAAAGTGTGGATGTGCACACCTGTGTATTGACATATAAGCAGTCATGGATGCAAAGTGTGCTGTACCAGGCAGCATGTCACCTGAAGACAGGCAGAGCCGGGTGGGTGATTGACAGAGAAGTGCCACAGCGGTACGCTGAGCTCTGCATTCCACTGCCCCCTGGAACATTTGTGTTGCACTTCACAAGCCTGGGCAGGTTCAGGAAGGCAGACGGATAAATAAATAGAGCCTCGCAGAAGACAGGTGGGCATGTGATTCTGGGAGACTGAAACGCGACTTATATCTGTGGCTGGTTTCAGTAACTGGTACTTTACAAGGCATTTCCCAAGGCTATAACAGCGCAAAAGGCGATTCTTTTGAAAGTACAGCTGTGGATCTTTCATTGCTGAATAAACATGACCGTTATCAGGCTTTACTCTTATTCTCTGCGCGCGCCTCTGTCTCTCCATCTCCATCTGTAACTGCTTGTTACAGTGTTGTTCTTGATGTTTTTACATGGCATCCTAAAAATAATTTCTGCTGCGTTCTGTTCTTGCAGCCAGGATTTTGGATTATTTGCAGAGTACAGCACATCAGCATGTAGTCTAAACACAGCCTGTCTGTTTTCATTCTTTATAGACACTTATTTTATTTTGTGTGTTTTTTCTTGATGTCTTTGTATTTTGAATGGAATTCTTTTGATTGGAAATATTTAGATTTAGAAAAAATAAAAAACCTTTCTCTAGTTAACTTTAATACCTGTGACTGTCTGTTTCAGATACGTGATACCAGCGTGAAAGACGTAATGAGCCAACCATGACAGCGCCAGACAGGAAGGAAGGTGCAAGCCTGAGCGCAGCTGACGAGGAGGCTATAGAGTTCATGGATTCCTTTCTGAAGGAGTTCCCCACCCCTCTGGGTCCTGATGACCCTCTTCCTGTGAAGCCTGTAAACAACACTGTGAGTCAGGAGGAGGTTCACGGTGAAAGTCTGGAGCTCGCTTTGCGGCTGCTGCAGGACAGGTATGGCAGGGATAAGTGTGGAGCTCCATCAAGTGATGTGTCATGGCGGAGGGGTGCAGCACTGCATCTCCTGCTTAAACTTGTGTGGGTTTTGCTGCTGTTGGGGTGGAGCCTCCTTTTTTCTGAAAGTGCTAGTGCCTTTTAGCTTGACTGTGTCCATAATTTTTTTTAGCTTCAATATTATTAATCTGAAATTAACCCATAGCTCTGATTGAGTCAAATTTAGTGTGTGTAATGTATTTTTTTTAACATGAGGTTGGGCTGAACAATTTGGAGAAGACATCTGATAGAAATATTTCTGGCAGATACTGCGATTGCGTTTTGATTTGCTGTTCAATTTTCACTGTGTAACAGATTTAAACATGAATTGAGTAGTACCATGTGAGATACCATCAAAATATGAATTGCTTTATATTCTAATGCAAGGGTGATGTATTTATTACATGTTTAATTGGCATGGAACACTCAAACACAGAACAATTACCACAAATGCTGTTACTTGTTGCTCAGGAGCAGCATCTAAATGCTACACAATCTGTAAACAATAGAATGCTATTAACTGGTACTCAGCATTTAGTTTAGAAATTGGCAAACCACAGAATAATTATTAAAAAAAAGTGATGACTAACTATAATAACAGAAATAGAATATAAATGTGTCACAAAATATCTAAATAGTGCACATTCAAATAAAACATTTATTTGCAGATAACCAGCATTTACCCTTTGAAATTGTTTCACAAAGGCTGCAACTATAGGCTATAGTGCCCCACAAATAAATCTTAAAATTACTCCAAACAACAGAAGCCTTACGTAATACATGCTTCCCTGACATCTCTGCTTCTCAACACTCGTTGTGGTCTTTACAGATTTTTTGTCAAGACTATTAGCATGCCAGCCTTTGCTGGTTTCAGACATGAACACTGACATGTGACTACATTGCCCCCTTAGAACTAAACAGTCTCCCTGACGGCAAACTTGTGGCTGGTATACACTGGAATTTGTGATCCAGCTTGCTCGGCATCAAAGTTAACATTGTGTGCTAGGGCTGTCAAATTAGCCAAAACATAAGGTATAAACATTCAAATTAAAAATGAGCAAATATTTGAATATATTTGAACTTGGCCAAATGATGCTGGGCCTTGCATGTACATTTGTGCTAGCTTTTTTAAACCTTACTATTTTGGTAATGGCCACCAGATCAAGAACAAACACCATTTTCAAATAAAAGAAATCCTATCAGTACTCTGGCAACTGTTATTTAAAAATACGAGCCATCAAAATCCCAAGCAGTTGCACCATCACTGCCATTTTAATTTGAGTCTTCCAGTTACAGTAGATGCTTATATTTAAACCACTTGGCCTGTTTGGCATGGAAGCACAGTCTTATCCCTCACCCAGTGGCTCAGCTCTTCCTACATATGTGTCCTGTACTTTATAAAAATTACTCCACCACAGCCCTGCTTCCCATTACTCATAGCTGTACATGTGACAGCAAGACAATACACCGGCTGGGCATTACAAATGGCACCCAAGTAACATTGTCATAAGTGCTTCATGCTTTGCTGTCTCACCAGCGAGTAAAAAATAAACTGCTCAAAAAAATTAAAGGAACACTTTGAAAACTCATCAGATCTCAATGTGGAAAAAATCCTGCTGGATATCTCTACTGATATGGACTGGGTTATGTGTTAGGAACGAAAGGATGCCACATTGTTTGATTGAAGTGAAAAATTATCAATTTGGAGAGGGCAGAATTAAAAGACCCCCTGAAAATCAAAGTGAAAAAATAATGCAGCAGGCTAGTCCATTTTACTGAAATTTCCTGATGGCAGTCAAGGTGCTGTTGTCTAGCCTGTAGAGGTCTGTGAATCTCTCCATGGATATGGCTCCCTAGACCATCACTGACCCACCACCAAACCGGTCATGCTGAACGATGTTACAGGCAGCATAACATTCTGCATGGCTTCTCCAGACCCTGTCACGTCTGTCACATGTGCTCAGGGTGAACCTGATCTCATCTGTGAAAAGCACAGGGTGCTAGTGGTGGACCTGCCAATTCTGGTATTCTATGGCAAATACCAATCAAGTTCCACAGTGCTACCTGCACAACTTCTGTAGGGTCCAGGTATCGCCTCAGGCTACCAGCAGTGATATTGACCGTAGCCAAATACAAAATGAGTGACAAAACAGATGAGGAAGGACAAATGTCAGTGGCCTCCCTCCACCTGTTAAACTATTCATTCAACCCTCTAGTGCACCAAAGCAGATGAAACTGATTAACAACCCCCTGTGCTACTTAACTGTCCAGATCAATAGCCCAGACGTTTCATTGACTTAATGCTATACTCGGATTAAAATGTGTTCCTTCGGACTAATCCAGTCTATAAGGCACCCTCCTCCAGCATGTTGGTGTTTCTGTTATGCCATCTTTGATTGATGCTCTATTTAATCTTTCTTAGAATTAGCATGTCATTGATGTTGTCGTGTGTTGAGCAAGGACTGTACAGTATATGCAAGAGGACTATGACCCACTGTGTACAGTCTTCCCTTCCAGCTTTGATCTAAATGTCCAAACAAGTTGCTTTAATGTATGCAGTGTCTCTGTTCAGGGTACAGATATCAGTGCCTGCCTTCCTCATCTCCAGAGTACAACCCTGATATTGGCTGGAAGCTTAAGCATCACTTGACTTTCCATAAAGTGTGGTTTTCCACTACTGTTAAAACAAAAAAAAAAGCCTGGTGACAGCTGGCCACTTCATTACACGATGTGAGGGTTAATTTGGCATGTGACAAAAATACCTGATGTGGAGTTAGCTGGCCAGTTAAACATTAACTCACTTGACTGAAGTACTGTTTGATACAGTCTCAAGGTGGCTATGTTGAATTTTACAAAACGTCTGCCAGGTTGGCATCAATCTGGTTCTAATGTTGCCTTAGTTTGGAGTACTTTAGACAGCAGTGGTCACTCCTTCAGGATGTAGTAATAGACGTGTGAGGACCCGACATCTCAGATTAGTGAGACTCTCTGCTGTTGTGTGGGCACCAGTATGTGCAGCATTTATGATAATATGAATACAGAATGTTACGGATAAAGTAAGTGGTGCATGGCATACTATTGTCTAGAGTTTTGGGATAGTCAATTAAAGAGTACCCAATGTACAAGATATTTTTTACTTAATTTATCATTTGCATTGGCTGATGCCATGTGTGAGCGCTCGTATGTTTGTGTTCTACTGTAATCAGTTTTTTCAGTCATTTGTTTTTTGCACAAATTTCATTCTTCATATCAGTTGCCTTATTTTCTACAACATATACTATAAACCAAAGTGATTCCAAGTTTTCAACTTAAACACAGACTGAGCTTTTCATATTGTGATTTCTTTGGATGAGTGGCATGATGGTGCAGTGGTAGTGCTGCTGTCTTGCAGCAAGGAGACCAGGGTTAGTGTGTTCTCCCCATGTCTGAATGGGTTTCCTCCCACAGTCGAAAAGACTTTTAGGCTAGGTGGACAAGCAGCGCTAAATTGGCCAAAGTGGGTATGTAGTGTATGAGTGTGTTCCCCTGTGATAGACTGGGGCCCCCGTCCAGGGGGTTGTTCCTGGCTGGGCTTGCTGGGATAGACTCCCGACCCACGCATCAGCAGGGAATTTCTGTGGCCACGCTAATGTTGTATGTTGAAGTCTCTCTTCTTACGCTATTAAAGAAAGAGATTTCAGGGTATTTCTGTATTAATATGTTGTTCTATCTCAGTGACTTTAGAAAGGGAAAGCAAAGGTGGTACAATCATTATTATAAAATACTAATTAAAAACATACCCTTTGTTATTATATTAATAAAATATATTCTAATTTATAACTGAGTCCCCCACCCTGCTTCTCATTTCTTCCTGTCTGATGGATAAATGTATTTCCTCCACTGGTGATTTGAAATTTATTAGTGTACTGTAGATTGGTGAATTCAGTTCAGTCTCTTCATGACAGTATCGAAAAGAATATGCAGCGTACTTCATCGTTATACTGGCTGCCCTCAGTTACAAAAGGGTTTGAGCCATGTGTGTCAGCACTGCTGCTGGTGCCTTCTCATATGCCATGGTGGTTCATATCACACTGATAACTGTCATGTTCTAGTAAGGCTGTTGGCCAATTGCATTTGTGGCAGGCAGCTCAATAAAATAAAGAAGTGAAATTCACACAAATTCAGTGCTTTCAGTGAAGACGAATATCATTTTCAATTAGCTTGACAGAAATAGGGCCTCAGCTCTTTACTGTGAAATATTTCTAGCAAACACTAAAAATGGATGATGATGGTCAAAATGAAAGTTGAAGGCATACATATTTCTTCTTACTTGTTGGTAAACATGCTGTGCCATTTAAATGAGATAATTTTCTGTTGCTTTTAACGTTTTGCAAGATTTTCCTCATTGGTGAAGAAAACTCAAGAATTATAGTACTGCAAACAGAAGTTGCTGAAAACAAAGAATGCTGTTTAATGATAATGTGAAACTATTGTGTTTGGCTTCTTTATAGTTTTGGTGGTTGGTTGTCATTTTGGAGTACTTAAAGTGCCATGTTTATTTTTTGTGAATTTGATAGAAAATATAACTAAAAGTAAATACAGGAAACACAATCCCATTAAACAGAGGCTCAGCGCTGTAGAAGTTTGCGGGTAATGGTGTCCGATTTCAAGATGAGCCTGAAACCAGCAAAGCCACATAAATTAGTGGAAAGGGAACTTGCCAACTACAGTAAAACCAAATAATCAATTTTAAATAGGTGTTGGTGGTAAGAGAGCTCACCTAAAATGTTGATAATGGAAGTATTTTAGCCATCACCTAAATAAAGTTGAATTTACTTTTGTTAAACTTGAATTATTTGTTTGTTTCAGCATTTATTATTTTATTATTAATTTACGTGGTTCTGATCCACTTGCTGATTTCATGGTTTGCCTTTTCAGAGTACGGATGATTTCCAACAGAACTTTGTAGTGTTTGAAAAATACTTTGGCATAGTATAATTCATTATTTATACAGTGACGCATTATTTATTTATACAGTGATACATTATTAAGGGATATCCATGTATTTATTTAAATGATGTAATTCTCAGCCATTTTGCAATTGAACAATACCACTCGTTCAACACTCATTAAATATGTTGGGATTTAGGTTCAGACATCAAAGGATTGTGAGTAAGTGATGCTACACCTTAAGATATGAGACAACATATTTGTATAACTTGTTGTGACTTTTTACATCTGCACTGTGCCAGTTAGCTGTCAGCAGCAGTGCCCGACTTGTTCTAAACTCTCGAAGTCCTGATGGGTGACTGCAGGAAATGCTCAGCATGTATCTGAATGAGGTAAATGCTCAGCTATTCATTATTTCCTCTCCCTAATTTGTTTCTAGTTATTTATATGTAAAAAATCAAAAATTGTATTAGCCTGTATTACTTAAGCTATACTGGAAAAATTACTTATTTATGCAGTGCAGTGGTTTTTGCGTGAAGCTTAACCTGACAGAAATAAAATTATATATATATTGTAGAACATGTAAAGTGTTACCAGAAATAACTGCAAAGTTATGTTAAAATAGATGTAATGGTTTTCGCTTAATACTGTAGCAGATGTATAGAAATTCAATTTTATATATACATTTTGAAAGTCTTCAACTGTATTTATTTGTAAATAAAAATAATATTAACATATCCAGATCAAATATTTGTTTTGGGTTTTGCCAAGTTTATGACTGCCTTGACATTTTCAGTGTTTTCACACACTGTGGCAAGCACCTTGCTTTTGATATGACTGCTGAACTGTCCATTTGGCAGAATTGAAAACAAATGCAAGTTTTGTTCTTTAATGAAATAAAACATTTCCTGTCGGATTGTGTAATGTCTTCAGTCTTTATTATTTTAATTTTGGATTGTCTTAATGTGGACTTTTTCCAAGCAAAAGGCCATGCTTGATTCAGAACAACAACTTGTTTTGTGATTCATATTGTCTGACCAAAGAAGAAACTGCTGCAATGCAGAGATTAATATCCGGCTCATGCCATTTCAGTTGCTAATTTCCACAGCAGTCATGTTTCTGAAGCCTCCTTTTTCCGTTTGTTACATAGTTTTCAAATGTAGGGTCTCCATTTTCTTGTTTTTCCAGTTATGCAGCAGGAAGGAAATGCCCTTTTACCTTTCCTGTCCATTGATTTAATTCACTTCCTACCCAAATACATAGTGTCTTGTTACTTTACGATTAAAAAAAATTAATATATGATAAAAGTTACATACGACAACATTTTCAAACTGGCTTAGTTTAGAATCCGTAGCAATGCAATCTATCCTAGTAGTGTTATGGACAGTGCAGTCCAGCACAGGCAGACTCATGCACACGTCAATGCTCACACAGGGTCAAATGGGATTTCCTGTGTTACCTAACACACATTTCTTAGAGAATGTCAGAGGAAAGCCATGTATATATTGGTATAATGTAAAAACTGAACATGGACAAATACTAACCAAGCATGAGATTCAAACCTTGAATGCTGGATATGGAGGCATGGTTACCCCTGTGCCACCTTGCATTATCATTTTTGTGGGGAAATAAAACCTTGCAGCACTACATACTTTAATCACAACTGACAGAAAGCAGCAAAACAAACCAGCTGATTTTAGTGTTCAGTTAACTGGTATTTGGTGGAAATGAAAAAAAAGTTTACAATGAAATAAATCAACCTTGAAGACTGTACTTCAAGGCTTAGATAGGATGTTGTGGAGTGAAGCATTTGTTATGGGCTCCAAATTATATTTTCTTAAGTGTAAATGACTTTTAAGGTGGCATTTTGGCTTGTGCTGGTGTGCCTATGAAAACCCCCTTCTGGTCTTTTGGTATCCCTTTGCAGGGCATACACACATTCTCATTCAAAGTTCTAAAATAGCTGAGTATTGATGATGACATCAGTACCAGGTTATTACTTTTTTTTTTACTTTTCTAGGGCCTTATTGACAACATCAAGCATATGCAATATAAAATTATAGAAAAATTGCTGTTCCATGCAACTTGCTTTGGAAGTCTTCTTACAGTGTTCAAACTGCACTGATAGCATCCTACCCTCTTAGCACTAAAATATTTTTTTACTCTTATCAGTGCTCATTTCCTCTAATTCAGAAACAATTGTTTTTTAAGACTACAAGTAAAATACCCTAAACAGCTTTGTCAATGAAAACCCACATACAAATCACCTTGTAACCTGTGCAGAGAGTACATTCAGAAATATGGCAAATGTACTGGATATGGTTATGGGGTGGATGAACTTCCTTACTAATTCCTTAAAACACCTACATTACCCACATTGCAATAATATTATATATGGAATTTGTTGCAGATCTGGATATATGTTTTTGGTTTGCAGCCTAGTGCTAGCCTGATGTAACTTGATTTGAAATTGGGAGTCCGATGGAGTGTGCTGCTTCTTTCAGATTCTGTGCTGTCTTGTTATTTTTTGTTGTTGCCTAAGATATATTGACAGACATTTGTAAAATATGTTCAGTTAGGAAAACCTAATGTCCTACTGTTAATCTCTTTATTGCTTATATGTTGCTGTCTTTTGTAGAAATTTTCCCCATCGCCTCTCTACTGCCCTGTGTCATGAAGCTGCAGCTGCTCTCCTGCAGTCAGATCTTAGAAGTTTTCAAAAGCAACAGGAATCTCAGGAAGAGGAGACCTGTAAGTATCCCATGATTTTCTTGTCCTTCTGTACTGTAATTGAGTGAAACGACCACTCAATCCTTAAAAATTCATGTTTGTTACAATTTCAAAATAACTATGAATAACACACATGCAAGGATTAAAAATTCAATTAACCCTCTTTTTTTAAGCCAAAATGCAGACTAATCAGTAAGTTGCTTGTTTTACTATAGGATGTTACTTATTAGAAAAGTTTGCCTTTAAATTTTATATGCTCATTTCAAGAACTGCTTAAACCAATTATAGAGTTATTGGGAAAAGAGATTTTATAGCCTCTTAACTACATCGGACACAAGGCAGGAACCAAATTTGGACTAAACCTCACTCCAGTGCAGTGTCATCCTCATTCATACTGGACCAGCTTAGAGTCACACTGAAGAAAAACCCATACCGACATATGCAGAAAATACAAACTTCAGACAGACAGTGACTGGGGCAGCATTTCAACTTCTGCCGTTGAATCCTTAACATGTCGGATTATTTACATAAAGGCAGAGTTGTTTAACCAGATACAGTTAAACTATGGATTGGTCACACTTTTTGTTAAAACACTGCATAAAATGCACACAACCACCACCTTTCCAGCATTGCATTTGAAACTACTTAAAAGCTCAGTATAATGAAAACATTTCCCTATTACTGCAGTAGGAGGTAGATGCCAAGTAAAGTGTCTTGATTTGGGATTGAATAGGCAACCTTGGGTTTACAGTTCCACATCACAAGATCTGATGCAGTTGACATTTAAAGTTATGACATAATAACCTGTATTTATTAGGTACTTAAGGTGAATTCCAAAAGTTCTGGAAATAAATTTCTATCTATTTATTTTTGCTTTGAGCTTTGAACGTTGAAAGCCTAACACAGCAGGTAGAGGGCTTAGTTGATACTTTCCATCTTGTGTGGAAACTGTAGGCTGTGCTTGTTTTACTCCCTTATTAGTATGTTTACTGGCATCAGGGGTGCTGACTGATTATTTTCTAACATGCACACAAAACAGCATTGTTTCAGCATTGTTAACTTGGATTTATCAAAGCTCTACTACTTATGGGAGACTAAGGAAACTATGTCAGCTTCCAGGACAGAATAAATAATGTTCAGCCACAAACAGTGCTTTTATAAAATGAAAAAGATAGTGGGATTATTACAAAACAATTCTTTCTGAGTCAAATTGCATACTGATGACTAACCATAATAAATAATTTTGATTTAGGTATTTGTTTTGGGGAAATCACTCAAACATTTATCCATGGAGGAGTGTCCCTCTGTTTCAGAACAAGTATGAGCATCTGGGTATTTTTGCAAATACAAGAAGTGTTTATCCATTTTTATGAAAATTGGACCATTGGTACTTGTATTTAAAAAACGTTTTTAATCTAGATAAAAAGGAAAAAAAGCTGAAGATGTCAGTGTTTAAGTGAAATGCCAAGCATACTTCACAATTGTTCTTAAGTAATCTTAAAGGGAAACTTTTCTTCTGTAGTAGTTTCTAGTTCATTACCATAATTGAGTTGTTTTTACTCCAGAAACACACTAAATTTTAGGAAGAAAATGAAAACATCAACTTTGTAGAGTATAAATTCATGCCTTCCTACGGAAAGTAAACTTATTTTAAAACCGCTTTGCTCTTATCAGAATAACATGTAGCAGAGACCCAAACACCAACTATTTAGGTAGTAGAGAATGAGTAAAAGAAGTATAGGGAATGTGGCAGACACCTGGAAGGACCGGGAGAGGGACAATACCTTCCTTGGGCCACGAGAGGGTAGCTGCCCTGGTCTGCATGGGGGTCATGGGATCGTAGCTTAGAAGCTCAACCCTGTTGGGGCCTTTGGCCACCGCCAGGGGGCACCCGGAGGATTATGGAGTCCTGGACTGCAGCATTTCTGTCATAACCAGAAGTGCTGCCAGAAGAGATTCCAGGCGCACCTGGAGTGCTTCCAGGTGCTCATGCGGCACTTCCCCCACACCAGGAAGTGCTATCAGAAGATCATCATGAAGCACCTGGAGCACATCCGGGGTATTATAAATGGGGCCGCCTCACTCCACTAGATGAGCCGGAGTTGGGAGGAAGTGGACGGAGCTTGTGTTTGGAGGAGTGAGAACACCAGAAAGAGAAGAAGACAGAGAAAGAAGGGACTGAGTTGGCTAACTGAACATTGTGTGGTGCTGTGTTTCGGACAGATGTTCTCTTTCCCACTTTACTGGGTGGGGGTGTGGAATTTCAGCTTCAACTTAATATAATGTAGGAATGACCAAGGTATTGCTGTTTTCATTTAAATCTGCATACGATTATTCTATAATAAACCCCATCTTCTCATGTCCCACTACCTTTTTTCCTCATCTCTGTATTCAATCTAATTTCTGCCTTTAATGTGGATATCTGAAAGCTTTCCAGTCTTACAGGCCATTCATCTCTTTCTTGGTTCTAAATTTTCCCTAGCCTGCCAAATTATTCTTGCTCCTTTCACTTTTGCAGGGTATTCCAGAAATTTCTTGTGAATTGCAGGGTTGAGACCATGTGTTGCAATATGTTGAATTAAAGTATCTCAAGAAGATTGACCCATCAGTTTCCAGATAAAAACCTAATGCAGTTCCTGAAAAACTGAGCTATGCTTATATGTGAATAAAGCTGCAAAATAGGTAAAGCTTAGGGAAATTGGACCAGGTTTAGCTATTATATACTGAATCAAAATCACTTCTAAGACATTACCAACTCAAGACAACATAATTTCAACCCACCATTAACCTGACACTGCTATTAACAAAAAACCTTCAGAACGCAATATTTTTTTGCGCGTGTCAGTACAGGTAGGTACACAAAAATATCGACTAATATTACAAACTGCTACTTTATTTGAATTTCACATGCTGTATAAGACTGTTAAATTTAAATGGCAATGTCTTTCTGTACCTTTCGCTGCTATTCGTTGTAAGAATCCACAATGACGGCTTCGTTGTTGTCCAGTTCACTATCGTCTTCCTCTTCTTCCAGGTTTGTCATGACGCTTTGAATTCTTGCCGCCGACAATTTCTCTCTTCCTTCAAAACACGGCTGATTTTCTTTGAGGCAATGAATTATTGAATCCTAACTGCCATCAGTATAATTGGCAATGCCACGATTTTTGAAAGATTCCCGAATCATTTCATTTGAGATTTCATCCCATGCAGACATGATCCATGTCACCATCAGACGTCGTGAAGGTGCGCACAAATTTCCGCCTTGTGTGAGTTCTTTGTCATTGTCACCTGCCATCCAATTTTCATAGAATGCTCTGATCTTGTCCCGGAAACATTTGTTCCATGAAACATCTGCTGGCTGCATATATTTTGTGCAGCCTCCTGGAACAACTGCTGTGTCCATGTTGTACTTTTTGAGCTCCCATTTAATGTTTGCACTGATATGGCAACGATAAGAGTCCCAAACCAGAAGTCTCTTGTGGAAGGAAAATTTCCCACAAACTTTTTGCAGCCATTGGATTGTGAGATCTTCGTTCATCCATCCATTTTGGGAACACGCTATGACGGCTCCTTGAAGTTGAACATCTTGCCGCAACCTAGTCACTTCTCGTATTCCGCGTCTAAATACGATGAACGGCTTCATCTTGGTTCCATCACCCTTGATCGCAAAAATTAACATAAAATGATCTTTCTCATGGCCAGTAGTTTTGATAGAGACTGTTTTTGTTCCTCTGGGATGAACAGTTGTCTCACCCGGCATGTCAAACCAAACTGATGTCTCATCCATTCCAATAATGTTGCATTCTCGGATACCTTTGGTCATCTGCAACTGAGAAATCCACATCACAAAAGAAACAATTTTGTCAATCAGTTTATATGGATCTTTTTGAGCCACAGTTGTTTTTCGTCTGAGAGATAACGAATTACGCTCATAAATTTTTGCAACCAGCCGGAACTCGCAATAAAAGTTTCCTTTCTCTTGAATTCTTCATCTTTCACGGTATTGAAAATCAGTTTCGCTCGTTCACGAATCATCTTTTTGGAAACACGGACGGATTTTCGCCGCTACTCGAGAATCCAGGACAGTGCATGGTCTTCAAGTTCTTCACTAACTTTTTTGGTTCCTCCTCCTTCTAACCGCTTTCTGCTTGCACCTTTGTTCCCTTTAGCAGACACAAGACTCTCATATTGTTTCTTCCACTCTCTGATTCTTTTTGGATCAACACCATAATGACGAGTGGCCGCTTCACCGGAAGTTTCTTTCGCATATTCCACCGCACGACTCTTAAAGGCAATGTCAAATGACCGTTTCGGTGGCATTTTGGAAGACAATGTACCATAGATCCACACGACTTTATAAGTGAAGAAACTGCTATGGTAAACTCTGCTGACTCACTACTGGCACCATTCTCACGCACTGCTTCTTCCAAAATGAGACAGGAATGTTGTACGGCTTCTCAAAATACCAAAGTGGAAGGGTGCTCCAGAGTGGTCTCATTGTTTCGCACTTCAGAAATATAACAAGGCCACCTAATATTGCTGGTGAAGAAATCACGTGAAAAGGATTAAAATGACAAGAAAATTCCATTTTAGCGGAGATGAAGACGGCAGGTTTTTCTTTGTTACTCCCCTCTCTGCCCAAAGGGTAGATTTTGTAATCCAGGGCCTCGCAGGTCCAAAATAAGTAAATGCGTCCTGGGTCCGACGATCTAGGCTAATCTCGTTGACAGCGAAGACTCTTCATAGCAAAACACATTTGTACCACTCTCTGTTTATCACTACCGTACGGTATTACCGTATAACGACTGTATTTTGGTCAACCCGGCACAAAAATGAAGCAGTTTTAGAAACCGGTATATCCGTATTTCTTATATATGCAACATGCTGACATGCACATGTATTACACATGTCTTTAAAGATACAGACGCTTACAATGTACGCTAGTAGACAAATATCAAAGACCCGGTTACTGTTAGAGACTGGCTACTATTTGGCCGCGTCCCCTCTGAAGCCCGACACTTATTAGAGACCGGCGACAATAAGAGACTCGGCATTTATTGGAGCTTATACGGTATTAGTGAAAGCAATTCCCAGGAATTTAAATGACTGAACCACAGACACAGTCTGGCCATTAAGATCTGGTGCATGTAAACAGTTACTAATGTGACAATTTTGATGACAAGTGTGGAAATCTGTCTGTTTTATCCTTCGAATTTCCTTATAGTAACTACAAAAAGGAAATAATTCAAAATTGCAGCCTTTTAAACATGAATGGAACATTGCTTGGCGTGATAGGTCCAAGTAAAAGTATTTCTTAGATGTGATTTGTGAGTGAGAACACACGCCTGCCAACAACTCGCTAAGAATTTTATGGTGAATAGTGGTGATATTTTGCCACTGAAAAGGTTCTGTGAGTTTCCTCCTAAAACCTACCAGCCCATACCCCCCACCAATTTCCTCAGATCTTTGTACTTTAAACATTTGGGTTACATTGTCATATTTCTACTCAACTATTAGGCAAATATGTAAAATAGCTATGGAAAGACCAAGCAATAAGAAAGAAATGGAACAAAAGACTTGCCACTAATAGAAAATAAAAAGCTCAGATTGCTGTTATGTATTCTAGAGTTCAGTACCTGAACTTGATTAATTTATATATCTTGTTTTCATTTTGACTACTGCATCACTACATAACATACCAGCAAATAGTGTTTAGAGAAGCAATATAGTCTGTGTGTGTGTTAAATGCTTACATGTGCAGTGAGAGGTTAGGTGCTGTGCAGCCTCGTCAGTAGTTCTGCCGGAGTGGTGTCAGTATTGCTAAGCACATTTTACTGTTTCAGGTGTACAGAGGACTGAAAATTTCATCTTTATGGCTCCTCTTTAATTACTCACTTAACGCCAGTTCTTTTCAACTCCTTTGAAATGGGTGGGATAACACACTATTTAGTCCATCCATCCTTCTGTTAACCTGTTTATTTATGGCGGGGTCATGGGGTAGTTGAGCCTATTCTAGCCATTCTTGGGTGCAAAGCAGAAACAACACCCACACAGGGTGCCAGTCACACTGTTTAGTTTTAATCCATATTTTACAGTTCATGTTTTGGCGAATGTACCTGCTATTTCTTTTAGCCTTATGTTGACTATGGTAGTATCGTTATAACTAAGAATGACAGACACCACATACTGCCAGGAGCAGGGCATCATTCATTTGTACCACTAGCCCAGAAATGTTTTTGAATGCCAAAATATAACCTGGTTTTACAGAGGTTTTTTCTTTGCAACAGGTTATATTTATTTTTAACACGTTTGGTGTTCTCTGCAAACATAATAAACATTTATATGTTTAACAGAAATCATTTAGGAGATTTTTTAGCCAAAAACATGACCACAGACTTGCTGTCTGTCAGACCAGATTAACAAGTGTTGGGGAGCAGTGCTCTTTTAATCCCCGTCTTTATGTGCTATATTGATGTGATAATAAATCAATGAGATTTTATAAAGAAAATGTGATGGGTGTTATGAAAGTAAAAATATAAGATCACATTTTTCTGTTGTGTCATTTGTCTTATTCAGAAAAAATGTTTTCATATAAACAGTGATGGCAAGACTGGGGCTCAGTTGCAGCATGCTGCTACCTCACATATCCAGCATTCTGGGTTTAAATCTCATAATCATTTACTGTCTACATGGCATTTGCACATTCTCCCCATGTTGTGTTGTGTTTACCTTTGCCAATGACACATACAGTAAGCACTGTATGATTAAGTATCTAAATTGTCTGTGTAAATCAGGTACTCAAGAAAAAGATATTTTATGTACAGTAGTAAGAAAGCAAAAAGAATACTTAAGCAGTGCTGCACAGCAGCCAGTTGTCATTAAAAAAGGCTGATCTTATACCCAGTTTACCCGTAACTGTTGTGTAAAATATCAAGCTTGGAAATGACCGGGTTATTCCGAATTTGAATAGGCAAATTCTTCCTATTTCGGGGGGTTATTAAAGGGTTTTTCATTATTTGAATTTTTAGTTTCCAGGTGTTGACACCATGATTTTTAATGGAATTGTAATGCTGGTGCTCCTACAGTAGTAAACATCTCGGCAAGTTCCTGCTAGCTCTTATTCTCAAGAAAAATGTCACCGTTATAAATCAGCTGTCAATAATGCGGTGTATTTTTTTATATATATATATATATATGATTTTATTGTAATCATTCCATTCAAATAGATCGATTTTTACAAAAAATAGGATAGAAAACAAATTAACTCCAACCCCTGAGAAAGAGAATGGCCAACGGAGTACAACTTAAAGCTTGTAAAAATACATAAATTGATGAGTTTAATAGATGGATAAAGATAAATGGAGAAGAAAAAGAAATGGGAAGAGAGTTACTTCCTCAAGTGCTTTAAGAGCTTATTCTAAAATATTATTGATTAGAGCCTGCCAGGTTTTGAAAAAGTTCTGCACAGATCCTCTGACTGAGAATTTGATTTTTTCCAATTTCAAATACTGTAGTATAAAACATCAGTTACCCACTGACTTAAAAGAGGAGAGTTAGGATTCTTCCAGTTTAGCAAAGTAAGTCTGCGTGCCAATAGTGCAGTGAAGGCAATCACAATTTGTTTTTCTTTGCCCACTTTAAGCCCATCTGGAAGGACACCAAACACAGCTGTTAGTGGATTAGGAGGGATTGTGACACCAAGGCTGTCTGATAGGCATTTAAAGATTTTGGTCCAAAATGATGTTAATTTGATGCAGGCCCAAAACATTTGGCCCAGTGAGGCTGGAACTTGATTGCAGCGTTGCAGGTTGGATCTTGCACTGGAAACATTTTGGACAGTTTTAAGCGAGACAGTTACGCTTGATATAGAACTTTGAGTTGAATAATTGTATGCTTTGCGCATACGGAGTGCGTGTGAATTCTCTACATTGCTACCTTCCACTCCTTTTCTGATATGTTGAGTGAGAGATCTTTTTCCCACTGTCCTCTTGGATCTTTGAAAGGGAGGGACTGTAAAATAATTTTATATATTGCAGAAATGCTGTCTGAGTCCTCGAAACTGAGCAATATTTTTTCCAGCATAGAGGAGGGTGCAAGATGAGGAAAATCGGGCAAGGTCTGTTTAACAAAGTTTCTAATTTGAAGATAGTGAAAGAAATGTGTTGCTGGAAAGTTAAATTTGGAATGTAATTGTTCATAGGATGCAAAGATGTTGTCTATATAAAGATCTCTAAGCAATTTAATCCCAAATGTTTTCCAGACTGCGGTGGGTTGGCACCCTGCCCAGGATTGGTTCCTGCCTTGTGCCCTGTGTTGGCTGGGATTGGCTCCGTCAGACCCCCGTGACCCTGTGTTCGGATTCAGCGGGTTGGAAACTGGATGGATGGATGTTTTCCAGATATTAAAAACTGCATATGTTTGCGAGGGTTGAAAAAGGTGGTTCTCATGCAGAGGTGCCACAGATAAAAGATTGTCCATCTTAAAGTGCTTTCTACATTGGTTCCTTATTCTGAATGAGTGAAGCACAATTGGATTGTTAATATATTGGCGATAACTTGCATTAATTGGGGCACAAAGCAGGGAATATAAAGAAGTACTGCAGGATTTTATTTCTATTGTGGACCAAGCCTGTGTATGTTCATCTATTTGTGTCCAGGTTTTTATAGCTTGTATCTTTGATGCCCAGTAGTAAAACTGAAAGGTAGGTAGAGCCGTGCCACCTTCTGCCTTCGGTCTTTGTAGGGTCGCTCTTTGGATATGTGGATGTTTTGAGTTCCAAATAAATGAGGTTATGGTTGAATCTAATTGCTTAAAAAATGATTTATTGATGTATATTGGAATATTTTGAAATAAAAATAAAATGCAGTGTATTTTGAAAAGAACTGTGATAATGCTGCCATCTGTTGTTTCAGATGGTCACTGCAGAAGATGAATGATCAATTCAGGAAATTTTTACTGCTAGGATAGGCAATTACTGTCTGCAGTTTTAAACTGAAGAAGTAATGTAGAAAGCGGATGGATGGTTGTAAATTGATTATGTATTCTATCTGCAAAGACAAGAAAAATCCTTCTAACCATCTAAACCTTACTGAAAGTAATCAACTGTCATTTGATTTCTAGTGCTGGACTCTGTACCTCTTCTGTGCTCCCTAATAAACACGCTGAGGGATGTTTGCTGTGTGTGGCAGAAGCATCCTCCATACTTTGAAACTGAAATTCGGGTCCTACAGACCTCAGTGCATGCAATCAAGAACACTCGCAGGAAAATGGAGGATAGGCATGTCATTGTGACAGAGTTCAACCAGTTATTTGGAATTCAGGTAAAATTCTTAATTGGGGAAAGTGCTTGGAAATTCGTTTAGATTAACCTTCACATTGATAATTGTGTTATTAAGACAGTAGCTTGGCTGCAGTCAGAAACTGATTTAAGATTTTTTTCAAGTTGGCTCCCAGTGTATCAGTCACCAGACAACATAACAGAAAATAAAATGAACAAGAAAGCCACAGTGTCTGTTTGCTGGAGAGACCCTTTTTATTTATTTTTTTTCCTCTAAAGTGACAGTTTTATTGTGATATTAGTCAAGTGCTATAGGCTTCTATGTATCGTGCTTAGTAAATAATCACACTTTCTCTCTGATTGTATGTATCAGATACCATTCACTTGCATTCATTAATTGTGATCCTACTGACCCTTTTCCCCCCAACTTCACCTTATGCATTCCATATGATTTGACTTTGTCCATCTGTCTGTTGTCCAGCATGGTCTATCAGCATCTGGTTTTCTTTTGTACCCCCTCAGGACCAGATTAATCGCAGTTACTTTGCTGTCTTTGATGGACATGGAGGAATTGATGCTGCAACATATGCTGCAACCCATATTCATGTGAAAGTTGCAGAGAGTGAGCTACTACAGAGTAAAGCTGGTGAGGCACTACAAATTGCTTTCAAGAAGACTGATGAAATGTTCCTATTAAAAGCAAAAAGACAGGTACACTTTTTTTTTTTTTTTTCTAAAGACACATTTTACTACTTTTTGGTAATTTTAAGGACACATATTGTTTCAACTTTTTGGATTTGCCATTCAATATTATAAAGGTTTAAGGGTTCAAAAATGGATTCTTCAAAAATTTTGCCCAAGAACTATAAATTGCTTTTTACACTTTGAGAGATGAAACATCTTTGTTGTTAATGTTCAGCCTTCAGTGTAGTTGCTCCTTGCAAACAGGACTTGAATGTGAGACATCATAACTTGAATAAGTCCATCTCTAACTAGACACTAGATTTCCTAAAAAGGCAGACGGCATATGGTAAAAATAGGTAACAAAAAGCTTGACTGAACTTTTGGTTTTAACTTATGTTTGTACTTTTAGGTTAAAAAAAAAAAAAAAAAAAACAATGACAGCAGAGTGTTTTGGCTAATCAGTAGAAACAAGGCAACTTTAAATTTGCAGACCTCACAAAGTAGTGTTACAAAAACACTCTGTCATAAATGTGGCCAAGGCAAAAAAGCATGCAATAGGCTTTAGGAGACGCAAAGAGTCGCACCCTGTTTAGAATTTTAAGAACAACCATGGAAGATATTGGCTGTTTTAGATTCCTTGGGATTAAGATATCTAGTTAACCTGATCTGGACTAATAATAACCTCAAGGTCGCACTGTAAAACATTAGAACAGTTTTGACTAGAACAGGCAATTTGCCTCATCTCTCCAAAATAATATCGGGTAAAACTGAAAAAGGTGAACTTCATTTTAAATATTTCCTTTGTGTATTCAAATTTCAACATTTTACTTCCCACCTGTTACACCTTGCATTTATGTACATTAAATTTCATCTGTCACTATTCAGTCCAAGCCTGTATGTTGTAAAGTTTGGCTTGTTCTACATGTTACATATTTATTTAGATTAGCAGTGTACAACTCCAATTCTGGAGGGCTGCAGGGTTTCATTCTAATCATTTTCTTAATTAGTGCAGTTTTTTTCTCCTAATTAACTTTTCCATTAATTTTAACTTGCTATTGAAGATTCAGACCCCTTAATTGTTGCTTTTTTCCTTAATTAGCAGCCATACAATGAGATACAAAATGAGCCAACACATGATCAGCTAAGCTATGTCATTAATGCAATATTAGAAAACAAAGAAAGGTGAGCGTCTCTGTAATTATAATCTGCTCAAGTTATTAGAACATTTTGATGATGCTCTTATAAAAGAAAATCATAAATTTTGGAAATGTCTTGTGTAACAGAACAAGAGCACCAACAAGCCATGGAATTAAATAACTGATTTAGTTAATAAAGAGAATCGACTTCCAATTAAGAAACTGGTTGTTGTGAAAATGGTTGGAGTTTAGGGGCCCAACTTAGCTGGCCATCTCATTTTTGTTTGGCTTCTATTAAGGAAAGAAGAAACAATTCAAAAGATTGAGTGTTAATAAAACAAGCCAATTAAAACGAAGAGAAAAGAAGTCAATTAACTGCAGATATCAGTCACTGGTTAAGAAAGTAAAGTGTCAGGAAGGAAAACCTGCATCCACTGTAGGCCCTCTAGGATCAAAGTCGGACATCCCTGATATAGATGATTATAGTAAATTAAAAAGAGCAGTGGCTCTAGCACTGATCCCTGTGGGTTCCCACTTTCAAAATCAATTATTCTAATAAGTTCACCGCACTGTACCTTTTTGCTTCATGTCTTTAAATCAATTTTGCATCAATCCCACTGCACTCTGAACACATATTCTTTTAATCTGATCTCAAGCTTCTTATGTTAGACCTTATCTAAAGCCTTCTGAAATACAACATAAATAATAGCAGATTCACCTTTACAATCATATGCTCATATGCAATCATGTGCTTTCTAGCATTTTAGCAAAACATTGTCTCCCCCCACCTAAACCTGTTCTTTTTGCTCATTAATAAACTTGTACTTCCCAAGTGATATTCATTCCTAACTGTAATAATTGCTTCTGTTATACTTATTGATCTATAATTTCCTGAATGGACACAATCACCTTTTTATATAGTGGAACAACATTATATATGTGCAGTTATTTTGAGAAGTATGTGACACTAGTATATTCAATTTTGAGGGTGTCTGGGGACATATAGGACAAGCAATAGAGCCTTGTGGATTTTGTATTGCTCCATGACAATGTGTTCTCTTGTATGGTAACATAGCCACACAAGACAGAAACTCAGTTCATAAGATTGTGACATATACATACAAAATCTAGGATCCGAGTTTACTGCAGAGATCTACAGAACTTTCTACTGTAATAAAATCTGTACCATATTATAGGATGCTAAATGTGCCACATCTATCTTTATATTTTTCTGCCCTCTGCTAGCTGGCACACTGTCTCACTGCTGGCTCCCTTTATGTTTACTCCTTTGTGATTGTTTCCATTGATATGCTTTCTTACCAAGACATTTGAATAAACATTTTGGTGTCCTAGTTATATATGCCAAATTAAACTTGAATTTCAGGAAATTAATTTTTGTTGCAGAGACTGCGCAGCGGAGCTACAGGTGTCGCAGCACTGATCTGTGATGACATGTTGCATGTTGCTTGGCTGGGAGACTCTCAGGTGGTTCTAGTGAGAAAGGGCCAGGTTGTTACACTAATGGACCCCCATAAACCTGAGCGAGAGGTACAGACTACTCTTAAAATGTTTAATCAATTGCAAATTCATTGTTTAGAGGGGTTACTCAAAACATTGAAAAAGATGCACTAATTGGCCTAGCTTATTGAGTGTTATACACAATTGTCTAATGTGATTAATAAGCATAATCATTAAGTCATTATTAAATATGGTAGGTTGAGGTGAAGAGTTGTGTTGACCTAGTCATCATAAAGAACTCTTATATTAAATACAGAACCACAAATTTAAATCTTGTTTTCCTAGAAAATACATCTTGGGAACTTATTTTGTGTTGTACCACATAACAGAAATGCAGATTATGGTTTATACGGTTTTGGTGGTTAGAGCTACTGCATCTCCCTTGATTCACTGTTTTGCTTTTTTATAGGATGAGAGAGAGAGGATTGAAGCTCTGGGTGGGTGTGTTGCATTTATGGGATGCTGGAGAGTGAATGGCACGATTGCAGTCTCCAGGGCTATTGGTAAGATGGTAACAGATGGGGATTTTATTATGCCAGGCAGGCAGATGCTCAAACCTGTGCCTGTTTAACTTACCCTATAACATGACACTTTTTTCAGTTTTGTTCTAGTTTATTTATGTAAGTGCAAGAGATTCAACAGTGTATGGCTTAGATGTACAAGGGGTACCTTAACTTAAAAATGTATCTGATTTGTGCTAGTGTTATTTATTTATTTTTATCCCCACTTCCTGGCCATTCCATTTAATTCAAAATGCCATAAACATTCTGTAAAGCCAAGTTAGGAAGGGTATCTGCATTTATGAGCATGTATTGTAGAACAACACTGCTGACTGGGCAGAATACCCTAGCTGAGAAATGGGGAATTCTAGCCAGTAGGAGTTTGATTCCCGGTCCCTTTTGCTTAATTGGTGGAAACGTGTGAGAACTTAAAAGAGAAGCATATGTCATCTTATTTCTATGAAATCCTAACTTGAATCAGTATAAAACATTATTATTGAACTTACTTGGATCAGCGTAAAGCATTATTACTGAACTAAGTATAGCACATTGAAATTTGAACACTTTATCTTATTTGACAAACAGATGTACATCTTTGAATTATCTCATTTTTCACAATCGATCTTTTTCAGGTGACATTGACCAGAAGCCATACATATCAGGGGATGCTGACAGAGCTTCCTTCCAACTCACTGGCACGGAGGACTACCTTCTTCTGGCCTGTGATGGCTTCTTTGACACCGTAAAACCATATGAGATTGTTTCAGTGGTTCTGGATTATCTTCGGGAGAATCATGGTGATGGAAGCAAAGTAGCAGAGAAACTTGTTACAGAAGCCAAAGTGAATGGTTCCAGTGATAACATCACTGTCCTGGTGGTTTTTCTCAAGGATCCTAAAGTAATATTGCAGCAGGCTGGGGAGCTTGAGGAATCAAGCTCTGCACCTTTCATTTTTTTCCGTGATGTTGCAGAGAACCAAAATAATACTTTGTCAGCCTGAAATGTACTGAACAATATTCCAGCAAATAAGATGGTGCAGCCTAAAATTGACTTGTGATTTCATTGAGTCACATGCAACCAAAACCAAAATGACATACTGGACTGAAGATCTTTCTGTCTTTATTCCCATTGGATGATGGTTACACTCATTGCTACCTTTAAATGTTCTTCTGTGGAATTCCATGTTTCAAAGTATTATGTTACTGTTGACCTCTGATGTTTGTGTTTTACTGTCAGTGGGATCAATCCCATTTGTCAATTTTAAAATTTGTTGTCTGTTACATAATGTAACTTTTAAGATGTTTTCCAAAAACAACCCATTAAGGGGATATGAGATGATAGCCTGTTTAAAATATCAACTGCCATATTGTTAAATACTGTAAAATATGCATTACCTTTGTACATGCCAGTATTCAAAACTGCACATAGCAACACTCCTGTCACTTTGGATCTTGGGGACTTCTAGAGGCTAAGTGGTGGTGAGGAAAACAAAAAATAAGTAACAGTATTATAGAATTTGCCAGTCAGAAGATCTCCTAAGGCAGTATTGACAGCCAAGTGCCTTTTGCACATTACATTGTCATTTTTCAACCATTGATCCTCCATCTGATAGGTTTATTACAGAGTTAATCCTATGGTTATCACAATTAAAAGAAATCTGTGCATAGGACTTATAGGTAGCAAGTGCAGACTAAGCTGCCGTTATTTATTTTATAACTTATTCTAGGATATCAATAGTACATGGATCTCTCTCTGTCTAGTCTCTTTTAAGAAGGATTAGCACCCTTTTCATTTACAAGTGTTAAACTTTACAATGGCTTGCCTTCCTTCTGACAGTAGTTGTCCTGTCTCATTGCAGATCTTGCCCTCCCTCATGATATCATTTATATTTCTAGGATTAAACCATCCACAGTATTTTAATAGGGAAAAAAGCAAGGGGTGGTGTCTGAGGTTCAAAGCACATGGCTTCTTACTGTCATTCATTAACTACTGCTGTGCTGCACTTTTCCACAGATAATTGCCAAGATTCATTGTAACTGTCGTCAGCCCAGAACACAGTTGTGCCTCTGAGTTCATGAAAGTTAATTTTCAAATATTCTGTCATTGAAACGGTTAAGGGTCTTTACAGTTTATCCTACACCAATATTTTTATAACTATTTAAAGTCAAATTAAAAATTCAAATATATTTTATTATACTGTAAAGAAATATACAACAGTGTTGCTTAGTCCTTCATTTGTCTGTCGTTAGTCTTCGTTTCAGACTATTCCATTTACCTACCTCTTTCTACTGAGTGCAAATAGCCTTATTGGACTCCGCTATTTTATCTTTCATATATTAGCTTTATTCCTTCTGAGTAAGATTACCTACCAGTATTTTCTTATGGTATTAAAAGGAAACTTACCATATTATGCTATGTAAAACATGACAAAAATAAACTATCTCACCCTTTGAGTGATAGTTAAGCATATTTAAAATTAATAGCAAATACTAACTCTGCTTTTGGTTGTTTAATAATGTTAATAGAAGGGTCATATAGCAGGACTGCAATAAGTTGTAAATGTTTGCAGCAGAAATAGACAATAATGGAGTTTTTCACTTTTAATTTTTCTAAGGAAAGTGAAATGCAAATGTTACTTAACAAAACCAGTATGAAGCTAACTGTTTAGCCACTAGTGAGTAACACTTAACAAAGAAGCCTCACTTCAGTGTCTCTTTAGTTGGAACAGACAGGTTGTCTGAAAAGATGTATAATACTGCTAATGCTTCTTACTTCACTTAGAGTTTATGGTAGACAAGTGAGGTTCCACTTCTGGGCCTTACTCATTAGGGAAGGATGTCACAGTGCTACACCCTAGTGATATCAAGTACTGACTATAGGACTGCAGTTCAGTTTTTCTGTGCTCTCCATTTAAAGTCTGATGCAAGAATTTCTTTGTATTTACATTCAATATGCAAACATGGATGTATCTAAAACCCTGTTCAGCAAAGGCAGCTAAATGCAGATGTATGAAAGGTAATTCAATGTAAACTTGATCTGGGCATTGATAAAAGATCATCTGTTATTTAACATTTGCAAAGCCTTTGTTTTATATGAAATATACAAATGTTAAACCTGATATTTTAGTTTCTCAATGATTACAGTTTAATTTTCAGAATATATTTATAAAATATCCTGTTCATTTTTCTATTTTACCAAGGTGGATATTTTAATTTTGTCTTAATTTTTTGTGTGTTTTTACAATATCAAGTGTGCACGTCATAGTATCTTAAGCCAGGTCATTAACAAGTGCCTTATTGTTGTGCAAAATAGTTTTAGGAGGAAAAGTGAGACTTTGCATCAAGATTTTTAGGAAATGTACAATTCTCTCTTGATTTATTTTGTTCAGGTCACCTTGTCTGAACAGTTTCAAGTATCAGCTGAGCTGGGAAAAAGTTCAGTATTCATATTAGAGCACTGGAATGCTACAGGGACTTACTGGCAATTTTTTTAAAATAACCTGTGGACATCATTTGTTTGTTTTGCAAAATTGTTGTGTATTTTCTGTAACAAGGATTATGCAAAATAAATTGTTAAAAATTACAAAATGGTTGCATTTTTAACCATACATTTAGAAAACTGGCTTTCTGTTTTTTTGTATTTCATTGAATATAGCTACTCCCTGGCAGTAATGAGAAGGTGGTCAACTTTTGCTTGCCGAAAGCCCACATTTTGTTTATTAAATAATGGAAAATTATAAGAGAGACCGATCTGGCTGTAAACGTTCCCCCTTTACATATTATTAGATACTATATCTCAAGTGAAAAATCTGAAAACCTTTCACCAATCTTTATATTACATTGGTTGCCTGCATCCTTTAGGAATGACTTTAAAATACTCCTGATTGTTCAGCATATAGTCCCTGAACAATTTAGCACCCTCTTATATTTTGGACTGTCTACCCCCCATATTCCTAATCATAATCTTAGTTCATCTAACACTGGCTTGCTTAAAATACTGCAAAAATGAAGCATAAGTAGTAAAGTCATTTTTTGTTTATATGCACACAAAAAAAATAAAGTAAAAACATAATACTTTACTGAAGATGCACCAGATTAATGTGGTGGAGGCTGGGAGTGTTTGTGGTGATTGGCTGTTATCATTAATGCATTTGTTTCATAGAGTAGTCATTAATAAGTTCTTCCTGTATATTTTCTTTTTTCAGATTTCAGTGCTCTGCACCACTGCCACTTAATCAAATTACGTTACAATGATGGAACAAATGAAGGAATCTACACAGCGGTATTTACATATTGCTTTAATTAATAAGTGTTATCTTTGTTGGAATGCATGGAAGGGCCTGCATGGTCTTTGGCTTTAGAATCCCTACAGGTTTATCTTCTGTCTTGAGTTTTATCTTTCCTTTCCTCCCTGGCTATCTGACCATAGTATTTAATTTTTGTTAAGCTGAACATTTACCATCTCCTTTTTACAGTTTTGAATAATCTTTTATACATAATTGCCCTTTTGTGAATGCTCTTGAGGCATCTATTATTGTAAAAGATTTCAAACTACTTTTGTGTGTGAAAATCTGCGATGTAAATTATATGCTTCCATAACATTCTGTAGTATTTTTTTAAGTAAAAATTCCTGATATTGGAAAAAATGTTTTTCTTAATTTAGAAGCTCCATTTTGGCAACTTGTTGATGCATAGATTAACAGTTTTGCCTCATGGTTCAGCTACCATGTCTGGTCTATGCGGTATGTTCTCCCTGTGTTTGAACAGAATTTCCCACAAACTGTGTGTACCTTTTAAGGAGCAAAACATAATTTTCCCTTTGTGACTGTGAATGAATGGGCCCTGAGAGTGACTGGCCGTCAATCCAGGATTTATTCTTGCCTCGCATCCAGTGCTGCAGGGATATGCTTGAGCTCACCCAAGAGCTCTAATCAGAATTGAAAATGTTACATCTGATTTAATGTATAACATTGAGGGATATACTAAGTGTATAACTAAAGTAATTATATTCATTAATTGTAGGATAGGAGGGCTGTGCATTTCTTAGCACTGCTGCCTCACATCTTACTGTACACTTGCCTGATATGAGTGTACGAGTTTTTTTATGTTGTAATAGACTAGCAATCCATCCAGTGTTCATTCCTGCCTTGGAACAAATCCTACCATCATATACCCCACGGAGGCCTTCAGTGTAAGTAATGGATTCTAAAGATGAATGAAAGAAGGGAATGCATGAAAGATAATTAATGTAAGTAATTACATATGCAATTTTATAAATGTATAAAATTGCTCAAGCAAAAATTATTCACACATTGGTTATTTTAAAAATGTAATTCACACATCCATCAAAGCATGGGTTAACTTTCTAGACTTTAGACGCGGCTGTGTACCCAACATTCTACAATATTTTTCTTCCAAAATGCTTTTACAATATCTTTTCTCAGAATTTATTTTAAATTTCATCACATCCTTAGCAGTTTACCAGTATAGGTATTTGAAAACCATATAGTACTTACCGTAAGTTAAAAAATAACAAGCCATTAACTCTAACCAATTAGTTGTAAACCATATGAATAGGAAGGTGCTATAGCCTGTCAATTACGAACTTCAATTCATTCTCCTGAATATTCAGTTAACACACTTTTTTCAATGAAAAATGAATATTTTGTGTCCTGAGATACTGAAGTTGCCATAGGAACTGTGGGTAATTTAATAGCACACTGGATTGGAGGCACATTATTCCCTCAAGATGTTCAGATTCCGTTTTATCTGTTAGGAATGTTGGTCTGTATATTCAAGAAAGTGTTGCAGCCTCTTGAGGCATTATTCGCGTAAAAAAAAAAAAAACAAAACACACTGATAAAATGAATACTGCTGGTCTGTAATGTCCCTGCTGTTGATAGTGTTGCATGTAAGACGCTTTGTCAGTCATTCAGTTGGAGAATGTTTTTATGCCAAATTACAATATGAAAGTTGTTTGTATATTTTATAAACACTTTAAATGAATTTGATTTTTTTCATTATAATAGAGGTCTATCAGGTGAAAGAACTTGAAGAGCCTGTGTTAAGAAAATCTGCTTAGCAAAGGCAACCAAGATTCATTCTCAAAAATAACATTAGACAGTGAAGTCTATGGAGAATATCAACCCATTCAACTGCAATACTGACAAAAGTCTGTAAGGGGCACCAAAACAAACACTTTCATAAATGGAACATTCTGAAACCCTTGTTGTCAAAAGACACTTGAAAACTTCGCTACTTCTGGATGTTTGCTTTTCAGTTTAGTCATTTATGTAGGTGTTTATTATTTTACTGTTACGATTTTTGTGTGTGTTTTGCTTTTTCAAACACATTACGTACTTTGTGGATAGAGTGATAGATATAAAATATTTTTGGGGCAGAGTTTGGAAATTATACTGTATAGACCTGAATTCAATATTCTGACAAGGTCGTGAGTTGGACCAGAAATCTGATCCTCCTTTATTGACAGTCTTTAGCCTGACTTTCGGTTATGTTTCACCATGTTTAAAAAGGCAATATCTTAAACAAAAATGTGTCAAAAGTAGAAAAATAAAGCTAAGTGTTTTAACTGGCTGAATTCTAAATCATTTATATATGTTGTCGAGAAGACAGAAATCGTCTGTAAAAAGTTGATGGCATTGATTGCTAAAACCACAATCTGATTACAAGCTGTCACTTAAGTGGGCATGTGACCACTGACATTTCCTTGGTGATAGTAACTGAAGACTTGGTTGCCTGGGTCAGTGAAGTGTTTGCTTGTATTTCCAGCTCATTTCCTGACCCATGATGTATACAGGGTCTCAACAGAGTCCTGTTGCAGTCCTACAATCTTCTCTGCAGTCTGAATAACCTGCTGCAGTTTATTTCAAGTGAGCTGATGCAGTGCCATACCAAACTGCTATGGAGAAAGCGAGGACACTTTCATAACCACGGCTCTATAAAACTGAACCAGCACTGACTGGGACAAGTTAAACTTTAAGTTGATGGTGAAAAAAAAACCATCCACTGCTGAGCTGTTTTGGTAAGAGCAGTTTTGCTTTCATCTGTTCAGACTGTGTGTGATAGTTGTGGCAAAAATGTAAAATGCTTCCATCTTGTTGACAAGTGAAATCATTTATTACTCGGTGGGGAGAGTCTCCTGCAATCCACAACTGTTACTATTTTCAAGGAATTTAAGTTAAGATCATTGACAATGCACTTCACTCGGATATAACACCTCATCCCTGTCTGTGGTCAGGCCAGTTAGGGTGCTATCATCAGCAAACTTCAGCATGTTAAGTGATAGGTCACTGGAGGCAGCGTCATTGGATCAAAGAGAGAAAAAATAGAGCAGACAGAACACAGCCCTGAGTGGACTCTGCTCAGAGTCAGGGGCCCTGACTGTCTGAGGGCTGTTCCTTAGAAAGTCAGAGATCTATGCAATATAGATGGCAATTTACAGTACAAGAAAATGTACAAAGCTCAGCACTAAACAAGTTTTTTAACATTCAGAAAGAGAGAAATGTTTTAATATGAAGGGGCCAGTGGATCCCATGTATGTGTTGAAAGTTTTCGAGCTGATATCTAAAGGTCCCCAGTGTGCTCTGTTAATTTGTGCTACTTGGTAACTTTTTCCATTCATCTAATTCTCATCTAAGTGGATTTTCCTTTAATGGCTAATGATTGACTTTACAGGACTAAACACCGGTCAGAATCCAAAAGCAGGCCTAATAAACCAGCAGTCTCTCAGCCCCATGAGGATTAATTTTTATTCCATTTCACTAGAAGCAAAAATTAACAGGAACTCTGTTTTACTTATGGTTTATGGCTGAATAAAGCTGACATTGTTTGATACTATTGGTTACAGCTTTTAATTCCATTTACAAATATGATCTCAGCCTTTTGAATTTTTAGATGACTCCATCTATTTTGTTCATGCCTTTCTTAGCAGGCATTGCAGCCTAGCGGACATGGACTTGAAATTACAAGGTTGCCATTCAGATCCTAGCTGACTTAAAGTATGTGACCCTGAGCAAGTCCTGTGACCTGCCTGCTGTCCAGCTGGAAAAAAATATCCTGGAAAACAGTTGGACTTTTAAAGTGCCTAGTGATGGTATTCACTATAGAAAGATTTAAAAATAAACATCCATCCATTATCCAACCCACTATATCCTAACTACAGGGTCATGGGGGTCTGCTGGAGCCAATCCCAGCCAACACAGGGTGCAAGGCAGGAAACAAACCCCGGGCAGGGCGTAAAAATAAACATTGTGAATTTTATTTTGGGCAGGACCATACATAGTCCTGCATTCTCATACATACACCCACTACATTCTCAGTTGGAATTGTTGCCATCGGGCCACAGGTTCAGGGAGCCAAGGATAAAAAGCTATCAATTCAAATACTGTACTCTATAACCAACAACAACATAGCATATTTTAAAATGTTCAAAGTTCCTTTACAAGATGAACTAAAATGCAACTTAATATAAAACAAAGACTAAGCAGTAATATTGTACAATAGGTAACAGAAAAAGGTAATGTCAGATGGCCAGCAGGACTGAAAAAAAACTGCAGTTAGGCTGGAAAAAAAAACAAAATCTGGAGGGGCAATAGATGGAAGAGGCACTTTATAGCAGCTAGTTGGGCAAATATACACAAATGGCGCTATATAATAGATAGAGGAGGCACTAACCAGTAGCTAGCAAGCCAGATATACAGTATACGAATTGCAGTGTATAATAATGTAGAGAAAAGCCAAGCAAAATGACACCTTTTATTGGCTAACTAGAAAGATTACAATATGCAAGCTTTCGAGGCAACTCAGGCCCCTTCTTCAGGCAAGATGTAATGCCTGAAGAAGGGGCCTGAGTTGCCTCGAAAGCTTGCATATTGTAATCTTTCTAGTTAGCCAATAAAAGGTGTCATTTTGCTTGGCTTTTCTCTACATTCATAATGGCTAACATGGTACAACACCCTAGTACTACAGTGTATAATAAGATAGATAAGGCGCTATAGAATAGATTGCTAGCCAGGCATAAACAAATTTCACTGTGTATGGTAAGGCACTTTACAATCGATAGAGCCAATAGGATGCAGATGACAAAGTATAATACAAAGGGGGGTCAAACTGTCAAGTGTTTAAAAGCTGAATGGACCCCCAGGCGCGTCCACTGACTGTAACATCGCGCTCGTTCGCAGTGTCTCTCTGAGGTGTCGCTCACTCTTGGGCTCGATAGGTGCGTTGGGTGTGCCGGCGCGCACTCCTCCTCGCTCTCGCCACCGCTCGCTCATGTGACCCTGTTTCGTTAATTCCTGCAGTACCGCTATCTCTCTCTCTCTCACACACACTCGCTCGCTCGCTCGCTGACTGCAGTGTGTTTTAAAGCCGTCCTTTCGCCGACTCCCGCACACTTGGCGCGCTCACTGCACTCTTTTTGAACTGTTCATTACACACACACGCGCACACACACACACACACACACAGGCGCACTTGCTGGTTTTTGCAGACACCGAGCGCCTGTGTGACTCACCCCTTCCTTGTCTCGCCAGTGTGTGTTCCCGTACTGCATTGTTCCTTTCCTTTGATTTTTTTTTTCTTATTTCGCTGAACATGGCGACCGCTGCGGTGTCGGCGGCGGCGGCTGTTGCTGCTACGGGCGGCGCCTCTCATCCCGCCTTTGGGTCCGAGACGGTACGCGGACAGATCTTTGACGTGGGACCCCGCTACGGCAACCTGTCGTACATAGGAGAAGGGGCATACGGCATGGTCTGGTGAGTGAGTTCTTTGTGCCTGTCGAAGGGGGGCGGTGGGGTGCAGTCGTCGGCGCGCGGACCTGTTGAACGCTCGAACTTGTTGACTGCAGCGGCTCGCTTCGCTCGACGGCGAGAGGGATGTGAGGAGGCCAGCGGGACGCTGGGTTCTGTTTGAATGGCTGTGTTTTACTGAAGCATGTTTCAGTTCAGAAATGACGACTTAAGTACAGCGCTGTGTCGGGTTAGGCTGATTTTTAGCGTTCATCAGTCAGTCCCGGCAGCAATGGACCCAACACTTGACGGGACGCCAGTCCACTCTGGTCCCTCACATAAACGGCGTGGATTTCGGGGTGAAAGACGAGGCACTCGAGCACGAAGAGAACGTTCAAAGCCAGCACAGTAAGCATCAGATTGGAGATGTGAGACCCACACTACACAGCTTGGCGTTTAGGTATTTAGATACACTGAATTGTGACAAGATTAACTATAAGTTTGTTATTACCTGTTACTTTTTTTAATGCAGATAAGACATGATCAACTCTATTCCTCATACACCTTGTTTATTGATCACCAGATCGTCCAGATACTCATTAAACCCTGATAACCTTTAAGAAGAATCTGGATGAGATTTTGGGACAGCTTAGCTACTTGCTCAAACGAGCTGGAATGACAGAATGGCCTTCTGTCGTTTGTCAGATTTCTTATGTGCTGTCACAGCTTAGGCTACCTCAACATCTTCTACAGAGCAGTGGAATTCATTCGCACTTGCCAAGAGAAGAATCTAGATGAGCATATTTTTAATTGCCTCCTTAATAATGCCTTCATCAGTCTGCAGAGTATATTACATAAATAGGTATAGTGAAATGAACAATGATCGGTGCAGGTGTCCTTTCCTCCTTCATCCCAAAGATGTGCAGGCTTGATTCATTCCTGACTGGTCAGATTGATGGACTGACATCCCATCCCGACCACACAGCAGAATTACCAGTGTTAAATGAACACTTCATGGGTGTATATTCATCAGTTCTTTTCATATAAATATATATAAAGGTTTTTTCAATGCAGTCAGTAAAGTAGTAGCAAACCTTCTGTACAATGCTGTGGCGGCAACAAGCTTCAGCTCCTCTTGACTGTGCACTTGAATGAGAAATCACAAAAACAGATGGATGATTGCTGTTGTTGCCTCCTTGGTAAGTTAGGTGTTGTGCTGCTGATATTCCAACCATACAGGCTCTTGTTTTCTTTCACATTATACTATTACTGTATATTAGAGCAGACCTGCGATGAACTGGCGGTGTGTCCGTGGTTGTTTCCTGCTTTGTTTTAATGCTGTAGGGATTGGCTCTTGTCACCCAAGACCCTCATTTTGAAAAAGCAAGTTTGTGAATATTATATTTTGGAGCACTTTTCATATTATGCATGTTAAGAAAGCACTATTTATTTAATACACAAACATTAAAAACAATGATACATTCAGTGTCACCTTCCAAAGCAGAGCAGGTTTTGGGCCACAGTCTATATAGGCAGCAGCGATGTGAAGTTGGAGCCCGTCTCCTGCTCCGGACACATGCCCATCATAAGCAGCTGTGCTACGTTTGTACACTAGTGCAATGAGGGGTCCATTTTGCTGCACCACCATGCTTCCCACAAGTGATTCTGTTACCAGTTTTCTGTTCAAGACATTTCATCACCTGGACCCACGGTTGATTTCTGGCTAGGGTACCATCAGTGTAGACTTTGCGTGGTATCCAAGTGCTGGCTTGGCCTTCTGTCCAGGGCTGATGCCAGCTCTGCAGGAATAAGTGGGTTCGTAAGACAGGTGGGTGTATATTTCACAGCATGATGATGCTGCAGTATTCCTGTCACATCTGAAAAGCAATGAATTTGTGGCTACAAATTGACCCAGAGAGAGTATAGGTGTAGTGGGACTGGCATGCTCCCTGTCCAGGGTTGGTTTCTGCCTTGCACTTGATGCTTCCAGGGTAGGTGTTAGCATCCCATGAATATGAAATGGAATATCTGGCTGGGTAGCGAGGGCTAATAATAAGATATGAAAAGGTGCAGAGAGATGAGAAGCATGCAGTGATGATATACAAAGGTTTACTGTGCATGTTGAGGTATTGATACAGATATGTAAAGTACTAAGCTTGTTCCTAAAAAGTGTAGGTGTATTTAATAACATGCACAGGTTGGAAAGACATCACAACAGTAGTTGAAAAGCAAAAATATTACAAAAAAAAAAACAAAGGTTCGGTATAAAAATGTCAGGTTCAAAAGCAGTAGAGAGCAAGAGGGTCTTCAGAACGCTTGCGCTGGAGGCCCCCCACAGCCAGTCACCATGGGTGTCGACCCGCTGCAGAGCCACTTCCCTGTCAGGTTTTGTAGTGCTTGAAAGGTCGGCTTTGGAGGACTGCAGATCTCTCATTGGCCCATACGTATTCTACAGGGCTTGACTTCGGAGCTTTGAAGGCGAGTAGCTGAGGCCCATGTGTGGCACTGAAATGGCTGTGGGTGTCAGGAATGTGAAGAGGGAAGCCCAGTTTAAGACTAGTTTGTATTTCGATTAAACATTTCAAAGAAAATTTCAGGCTTTTAGAAACTACACAGTATTTCGTTTGTAAAATAAAAGACAAGCGCTCATTAATGCCGCTTGGTGGAAAGTGAATCAGCTGAGTGCGCTTCCACAAGAGGCATTGATTGCTTCATTACTTAATCAATCAGTGTGCAGTTCAGATTGCAGGGGATTGATTGAATTCATTTGCCTGCCTCACCAGCTTTCTCGGGGATGTAATATAAATCGTCCAGTGGTGCAGTACCATTTATCCATGCATGAGAATCCTTCAGAGCGTTTTACATGTCGTCTCCTAGGGCCCAGCTAGCTAAATGGAGAACACTGATGGGTTCATTGGTTCTGAACACGCAATTACTTCAGCAACGCTTCCCATCTTTGTTGGTCTTGTGACTGTCTGCCCCATAGACTCTTTCAATTTTGAAATTCAAGTGCCGTCTGAAGACCTTCTTTGAGAGCAGACATTCACATTCTTAACCTTTAGTGATGGACGTTTTGGGTTTTGGTTTGACCACTCACCACTGCACAGTTTAAATCTAGTTACTTAAGCAGTGCTTTTTGTGTTAGGCCTCTTCAAAAGACCCTGAATGCAGTGACCAAGTCCATAAATGTTTGATTCCTTCAGGTCATAACATTTTAATTGTATGCTGCTCTTTTACTACAGCATGAAACCCAATTCAGGATAAGCCTGTTTCCTGTTTTAGCCCCTCTGCCTTCCCGATGCTTCCTGGTGTCACCCTTGGATCTTCTACAGTTTCATTGGTTCTGCCTCGGTGTGAAGAACTCTTTTTATGACTGGGAGTCCCATCAGGAAAGTCATACTGACTGTGATGTCACTGATTGGTTTAGCCAGAGACACCCTGCAGGTGCCACATCTCGAACTGAAATACTGATGCGTCTCTCTTTAGATTTCTGTGCTGCACAAATTCAATATATTTTTAGCCTTTTCAATTGTAAGCCATGAAAATGTTTGGTTTCTTTCTTCATCTTTTTTTTTTTTTTTTTTACTTCACTCTTTTGTTCTTTTAATATTCACATGGGTGACCGCAGTGGGTAGTAAATACCAGCTTCATAGGCTGGAATTCTGTGCTGTCTGTGTGGAGTTTACATGCTCTCCTCATACCTCCATGAGCTTTACTATTGCACGCCAGCTTTTCTCCCACTGTCACACAGACGTCCGTGTTAGGTGAACATGCAGCTCTTCAATGGCCACTGTGAGTGAGTCAGTCTATGGTTTCCTGCTTGTGCACAGTGCTGCCGAGACAGGCTCAGGTTCACAGTGAGGATTACATGTTAGGTGAATTTTTCCACACACTTTCAGCTCCTTATGTCTGATAAACCGTATTTGAAATGAACAAGTGAGCCTCTACTAGTGCTCTTACATGAAGGGAAAAATATCTGGAACCAGGCCATTGCTTTGCTTCATATTTTTGTTAGAGGGCTGGAAAAGCAACATAAGAGATTAGAGTGATGCTATGTAAGGTCTTTGTCCGTGTTACTAATATCTGTTACATTTTTACTTTTTCATTGTGGGATTTCTTGTCTACTCAGTGTACTGTAGGTTATTTCTCTCACAGATACTTGGGACCATGTAAACTAAACGGTCTTCATCTTGCTTAAAATATTTTCATTTTGGGCGAAAAGCTACCATTACTGGAGGAAATGGCATCTCATGTTTCAGCTCTGTCATCCCATATTCCTCTTCTTCCAGATGTTCCTTTACTCAGTAACATTATACTGTATACGTTAAACAACTTACTATAGTGTAAACACCTTCTGTAAACAGAAAATATTCCCAAAAATAAAAAAAAAAATCACAGGGTGGCAGACCTTTCCTTTAGCCAACAGAGATCACCATCTTTTAACTGCTTATTAAAATTACTTCTTATGTTCAGGAAGTGGACAGCAGAGCTCAGGGGACTTAATTCCACTCCTGGCCTACCTGCCTGGAGTTGGCACAGTCATTACCAACCACATCCCAATGACGTGATTGTTGGCTCTAATTTAGCCCTGTTTTGAGCTGGCATTCCACACAAGGTTTGTCCCTAGCTTGCACTCTGCCCACGCCAGTCATTTACCTGACCTGGGTTAAGAGGATTGATGTTCAATTTCAGGATTCTAAAACATCCTAAAATGTTAAAATTGTAACTTAGTCAAAGGTTCATTGAAGTATGCAATAATGAAGGTGTGATACATTGTAACATGAAAGAGTGACTTTACAATGACACTAACCGAATTTTGAGAAAGAAAAAAAAATCAGCATCCTCCCACTCTTTAATTTTTTGTTTTTTCTGCATGCACATAATAAGTACACCTCTTAGCCAGGCTAGCAGCATGTATTACATGTGAGCGCAGACCATACTGTATTTAGAGTTATGTTAAATTAGTCAAGACTCTGGTATGTCGTATTTACTGGCTAGCTGTGGGATATCTGCATTGGATATACTTGAAATGAGCACGTACAGCACCCAGCATGCATTTCTAGTTTTTGGCTGCCTTGTAGCTTTGATCATTTATTTTGGTTACTAGCACTGGATAGTTCTGTTTTGCTGCCACTTTATACTTCCTTTTTCTTTTTTCTTCCCTTTTCAATCTCTTCCCTCTGCTTACTACAAGGCCTAGAAAGAAGTGTGACTCCTTTTTTTTCCCTTGTAGTGCTTTTTTTAGTTTTATTCATGCTGTGTTCACTGGTGTTGCCTGAGCTTTATGTTAAAATACTGCTATACACTTTAGTTAGCACTCATTTGAGCAAGTGTCACATAGTTATCCATGAGAGAAGCAGTTTCATTAGAAATGTCTGGCTTTGAAGCATAGATTAACAGGGAACAGCGGCCATTTGAAATGGAAAGGATAATTTGATGGGATGAGAGGAATCTGCGGTGTTAAATATGGAATGTCACATACTGGGGCCACTCCTTCTTAACTTGAGCTGCCTGAGTTGGAGTGTCGCAAAAGAGAGCATGTAAACATAATTGGGTGCCATTATGAACAGTGCTGCATATCCGCTCTCTGATACACTAACAAGGACTTTTGGGCCAACACATTATTCAGCAGAAGTGTGTTAAGAAACACAATGGGGGCTCATTTATACCAACAGTAATATGCCTGTGTAATGTCTCACCGGAACTGTGACAGCCAAATTATATGTTCAAACCATAGCATGTGTGTGTGTGTGTGTGTGTGTTCATTTATTTAGTAAGCTAAATAAGCTAGTTAAAAATCTATCTATCTATCTATCTATCTATCTATCTATCTATCTATCTATCTATCTATCTATCTATCTATCTATCTATCTATCTATCTATCTATCTATCTATCTATCTATCTATCTATCTATCTATGCGCTTAACAACAAGTGGTGACAATATCAGATTCACAGAGCCCTTCCCGTTACAAGACACATTCAGCCAGTATTCTAAGTTGGACTGTCTCCGAGTAAACTGACAATTTTAATGAAGACATGCACTGTACAGCCATTTTCCAATGATGCATGAGCGAACAGACATACATAAAAACAGATGCCAAGTTAGTTTTATTTATGTAGATACAGTATATCTGTTTTTTTCTGGGCTTGCCCAGGTATTATTTTTAAAATTCTGCTTTAAGTTTAAAGTGAGGTAAGATTGTGTTTAGGCTAAATGCAGCTGGTGATCCCAATTTGTTAGGAGATTTGACTTGGCTGGGGTGTTATAACTATTGGTTATCAGAGTACAGCTTCAGATATGACAAATAATCCGAGCCTGACAGGTTGTGTGACACAGAGCAAATACATTTCAGACTCCAAGTTGCACTAAATAACCTGAATAGACATCATGGCCTCACCCCAGCCGGCTTTCCTCAACTGCAAAAAATAACGAGGAAATACTTAAAGGGATAGTCAACCCAAAAAATATTTTTGTTTATATGTTACTGACCCCATGTAGTTTGCACTGATAGCTGAGATCATTTTTTTTAAAACTCATGTTTTCATGAAGAATGAAAAGGAAAATGTTTATAATATAATAGATTTCAATGGTGACAAAGTGAAAAAAGTCCATGGGGAAAAGAGAAGAAACATTCTGCATTACTCCCCACCTAACCATCCTCTCTAACACTTGACAATAGTCGTTTACATTGTTTCAGCATTGGTCACCATTGGGTTCTATTATATCAAAAATTATTTGTCTTTACTGTACGTATATGAAAATATAAGTTTAATAATTTTTCTTGGCCTTCACTGCAAACTACATGAGTTAAGCCACATATAACAAATATCAATTTGCAGGTGGAGTATTCCTTTAATTAAGGAAAATGTTTGTGGTGCTGAATTGCCAACCATTACACCACCATCAAAACGGACAGCACTGTTTCTCTGTTGATAGATCACACAGTAGGATTTCTTGGCACTCACTGCAACCTCAGGCTTCTCTCACCACCCTTCCATGAGGAGACAGGGGTTCAAGGTCAACAAGTTTCAGTAATGGTGCAAAATATCAGTGGGCTAAATTCCAAATCTATGACTTGAAAAACAAACAAATTAAAAGTGTCCTTTATAGATTGTTTGTTTTTTTATTGATCTTGTTCTACTGTCTAAACATTTACAGGTAAAAGTCATCAGAAATATCATAAGCTCTGAAAGATTACTTTGTTTGTAACATGGACAGTGCTATTTTCATTCCTTTTGCAGGTTTCATGTTGTATGACCTTGCAATTCTAGTGAATCTCAGTAGGTGCTGCTGCCCTGTAAATACCTAAAGTACTGAATTAATGGCGACGCAGACCTGTTAATAACCAGCACACTGAGAGTGAAATGTGTCATGTGAACTTGACGTAAAGCAGAATGACCCAGCACACTCTTTAAACTGATCTCTCAGTGTAGCTTAAGGAGATTTTCTGCTAAGTAGTGTTTGCTTATTTTATTACGCAAATTAAGTATTTATATAATGGACAATGACACATGCTTACTGACCCTATCACTCACTTGTCTGCCAGTGCCTTGGGATTCTCAGTTGATTAAGCAGTTTAGAGTCCTCCGGACCCACAGCCTTTCCAGTCAACCACATGCTGGAGGCAGGAACACATACTTGGTGGAATGTTCCATCATTAGGGTGAAAATATATGTGTGAGTGTGTATAACCTTATTGATTAATGTAGTAAAGTTACAGACATGTTTTCTGAATTAACTAAAATTTATTTTAGATTTTTTTCCATATATCTTGGTCATACTACAATTTAAAAAAAAAAAAAATATGAATGTATTCTATTAGCAGATTTTGTGCTATGGCTAAAGTGTTCTGTAAAATAACATTGACCTGGGAGTTAGCTGAGTAAGGTGGCACGAGACAGGGTACAGTATCTACTGTGCTATCTGAGACACATTTAAATGCTACTACATAAGACTATGAGTTTCCATATAATAGGGGCATTTGATCCGGACTATGAATGGGTACACTAATCCTTTTCTGGTTTGGATCAAAGGCAACATTTGATTTGAATTTCTAGTATGTAATTATAGATTCTGGTGAATCTCCTAATTGTAGCCAAAACCACAGATGATGTTGGCTCAGAATTCCGTAAGTGCAGTTTTCAAAAGAAAAAATCAAATCTGAAACTGGCAAATAAAAGGAAAAGGTTAAAATTGGGGTTTGATTTGTCTTTAATTTGTTTGGTTATAAATTGATCTATTTGTATGGAACGATTACAATAAAAATTAATAAAAAAAAAAAAATTGGAAAAAGAACACAGGCGTCGGATGGAAGATGACTGGAAGAGTGTTAGGCTCAGCATCCCGGAGTGGTCTTTTCTCTGTTTTCTGCAGATGTGATTCAACCATTCAGGATGATGTGTTGATGCTTTCAGTAATTTACATCCTTATTTGTGATTTGGAGAAGTTCCACAGCAATCACTTGATAAAGATGTGTTTGCTGCCATTTGAAATACATGTTAATCTCTCTGACCTGTATGTTTACAGTTAAAGATCATTGTATGAATGACTAGTTGCTTTAACTTGTTTTCGATTATGAGTTTTCAGCATGTCTTTTAAGAAGTTCTGATTGTTTTAATGGCAAAGTTTTCTTTGGGTCCTGCCTGCAGATCACACTGTGGTGTTGGGAAAGCTGTCTAAGCTGCCACAAATAGTAACAAGATTTTGAAATGTTTTGCTTCCTTGAAAAAGCTTGATGATTTTTTTTTTTTTTTAAATACAGGCCTTGAGTTCAATAAAGTAATAACACAGGTTTTTAGCTTCTGTTTTTGGTATAGTTCTCACACAAGGAAATGAATAGAAAATGGTGTGCTTGACAGTGCCAGGCATGCTTTTTTCCTCAGAAGGGGTGTGCAAGGCATTCATTGTGTGCAATTCAGAATATTTTCACAGCAAATTAACCAGCTGTTGCAACAACATTTGATCCTTTGTGTTTCTTTTTGTCTAAAAGAAGAACTATTCAATTAAATATTTTGTATGGCTGTGGAAATGATTCAGTTATTCCTTGTCTATAAATACCTTCCTGTTTGTTAAGCAGTCTCTTTGTAGGAGCAGAACTTTAAATTCACATTAATGTATGTTGTTGGAGTATAGCTCATTGTTTGTCCCGGATTACACTTTGCCTTTCTGTGTATGTTTGGGCTTCTCTAATGAATATAAAAATGTATTTAGTGTACTGACTGTTTGGTCTGTTTTTTAAATTGTGTCCCTCTCTTTGATTGACCCTGAGATGGGTCACCCAGGGGTGAATGAGTTGAACACATTACTTCTGTTCATCTCAGTCTCTTGCCACACTTTTTGTTGCCAGGACACATTTACAGCTTGTTTAGGTCCTCCATTCATTTTAAAGACAGCATTCAGTCTTGAATGGCATCAGGTCTTTGCTTCTTTCATGAGCAATTAAGGGCATAACTTACAATGTGTTGTTTCTGTGTGCATTTAGGAGATCAGTGGTATCCTTTAATAGATGCAGAGCAACAAATATGCCCGAGTGAGGCTTGCCAGTGCATTAGCGCATTTGAATTTTGAGTTGCCAGGCTTATTCTTGGGGCAGGTCGAAGAGCCTCCTTCAGTCATCTCCAGCTTTTCTTGCTACTTTTCTTAACTACTGTTGAAAATGGAGTACTGGGCAAGCTTAAACCCTTTACATTTAGTTGAGTGACTTCTTCTTTATTGCATGTAGACATCTAAGGACCTCTTCTCCCATCATAGTTTTTTTTTTCTTTCTGCGCCTTGCATTATTTCATTTTTTAAATTCTTTAACTGTGTTAAATGATTAATGTTTTGTAGATGGACTAAGGTGGAGTGTTGGGACAAGGGCAACTTTGTATCAGTACAGTTAAAAAAAAAAAAAAAAAAAAATCACGGGTCATCTTTTGATGCAGTGGGCTAAAGTAGCAGTGTTTGAGTTCTGAAAGAAGATCCTGTAGGCTCATTTCCTTTGAGGCTTAGTGAAAGAAAAGAAAAGCAGTTACCCCGTCATCTGCAATGTATTAAAAATGTGTGTAGCTTGGTTGGTTGTTTTTATGTAAAATGGGGCTTTCTTGGTATTTAGATCAATTTCTGGCAGGTTCCTTTGACATCTGGCAGATGCAAAATTATATTAGGATCAACATATACTGGAGTGTGGTTTAAAGAGATGCCTGTAAAATGTTTTACAAAAAGTGTCACTCCTTCTTTATTGAAGAGTGTTTCATGCAGATGTTGATTGTAAAATAAACATATTTTTGAACAATGTTAAATTTGTAGGCTAACTGTATTTTAAATTTCTTTACACAAAGTATGGGAGACATTTTGTATAGAAGTCAAAATTTTGATTTCAAATTTCAAATAAAATTGCACCTTTTGAATATGCCTAAACATTACTGCTGAGTGTTGCCTGTTTGTGTGGTGTGCGTAACTCATCAATGGATCCAGCAGCTTGTCACTTTTCACTACAGTGCCAGAGCCAAGCTGATGTTAGTAAACAAAAGACTTTTCTTTGAACCAATTTTGCTTGAGTACTTTTTTTTTTCTTTTTAAATCTGAAGTTATTGAGAAATAAAAGATATACAAATTTTGCTAGATGCATTTTCCAACACTTCTAACCATTTTTGCTCATCTGTCATTTTGCCTTTTCTGCACAAAGAATCTTTGCACTCAAAGGCGCTGGAGCTCTTGTTTTTCTAAAAATAAAATAAAGGATAAAGGGTCCGAGATGGGAGAACCAGGCACATCTACTCAGTAATAGCCATTCAGGTTTTAGTCTGTGCTCCGAACTGATTTTTTTTATACTATACTGTATGTACTTCAGTCAGGCTAGCACTGATATTGGTTTTATACTTTTTAAATCTCGACCGCGGTTCTGCCAAATGAAAATACTGAAGTATGGAGAAAATGTTGAGACTCGCTGGGACACATCTTTGCATTTAAAAAGGTGATGAGATGCATTATCATATTATTACACTTATTTTCATTCAGGATCAAATGAGTTTGAGCGTTTTCCAGCTGTATTCTGGTTTACTGCCTTATACACAACTGTGCAGGAGTGCCAGTTTAATGTATATCACACTCAAGCATGTATCCTATCCACACTTTCTCAGATCTGGCCAATATGCAGTCATCAGATAAGAACATGTTTGAGACGTGGGAGAAAACCTTGGAATACCCAAAGTAATACTGAATGATACATGTGCACAACATGCAAACTCCTTATAGTACCGATGGGCCTCTGTTTCAACAGTCTTCTTAACTAACCAATGTTTTATTAACCTCCTATTATTTCCTTTAATTCTGTTGTAATTTATTAGTTAGCAGTCTCTTTTGGTTTCTTTTTACCTCCTGCCATTTGCTTTCTGCTTTAGTTCTTCCTTGGACATGTGCCAGGTGTCATTTTGTGTGTCCATCTTTTATTGTGAGCCCCAAGGCAGAGTTCATTGGGTTTGGATACTTGATGATAGAATTATATTGACAACATGACAACATTTTACCCGTCGTTCTGTCTGTTATTCTGTCACTTGCATTTTAGTGATCAATAAAGACTGGTCGTCAGTTGTCAAGATGGAGCCTCTCTGTGAATGTGAAGGAACTCCTAGGTGAAGTCTACTACTATGTTTTAGACTTTTCAGAATGATTGGCCAGGAATCTGCAAAATGTAGTTACGTTGCTTACAAAGGAAACATGCATATTGATTTTAAATATTTCATCATCACATACAGTACTGTGCAAAAGTTTTAGGCAGGTGTGAAAAAATGCTGTAAACAAAGAATGCTTTCAAAAATGGAAGTGTTAATCATTTATTTTCATCAATCAACAAAATTACTGTGAATGAACAAAAGAGAAATCTAAATCAAATCAATATTTGGTGTGACCACCCTTTGCCTTCAAAACAGCATCAGTTCTTCTAGGTACACTTGCACACAGTTTTTGAAGGAACTCAGCTGGCAGGTTGTTTCAAACATCTTGGAGAACTAACCACAGATCTTCTGTGGATGTAGGCTTCCTCACATCCTTCTGTCTCTTCATGTAATCCCAGACACACTCGATGATGTTGAGATCAGGGCTCTGTGGGGGCCATACCATCACTTCCAGGACTTCTTGTTCTTCTTTACACTGAAGATAGTTCTTAATGACTTTGGCTGTATGTTTGGGGTCATTGTCCTGCTGCAGAATAAATTTGGGGCCAATCATATGCCTCCCTGATGGTATTGCATGATGGATAAGTATCTGCCTGTATTTCTCAGCATTGAGAACACCATTAATTCTGACCAAATCTCCAACTCCATTTGCAGAAATGCAGCCCCAAACGTTCAAGGAACCTCCACCGTGCTTCACTGTTGCCTGCAGACACTCATTGTACCGTTCTCCAGCCCTTCGATGAACCAACTGCCTTCTGCTACAGCCAAATATTTCAAATTTTGACTCATCAGTCCAGAGCACCTGCTGCCATTTTTCTGCACCCCAGTTCCTATGTTTTCGTGTATACTTGAGTCGCTTGGCCTTGTTTCCATGTCGGAGGTATGGCTTTTTGGCTGCAACTCTTCCACGAAGACCACTTCTGGCCAGACTTTTCCGGACAGTAGATGGGTATACCTGGGTCCCACTGGTTTCTGCCAGTTCTGAGCTGATGGCACTGCTGGACATCTTCCGATTTCGAAGGGTAATAAGCTTGATGTGTCTTTCATCTGCTGCACTAAGTTTCCTTGGCCGACCACTGCGTCTACGATCCTCAACATTGCCCATTTCTTTTTGCTTCTTTAAAAGAGCTTGAACGGCACATCTTGAAACCCCAGTCTGCTTTGAAATCTTTGTCTGGGAGAGACCTTGCTGATGCAGTATGACTACCTTGTGTCTTGTTGCTGTGCTCAATCTTGCCATGACATGGAACTGTCTTCCACAACCTCACCTTGGTAGCAGAGTTTGGCAGTTCCTCACCCAGTTTTAAGCCTCCTACACAGCCGTTTCTGTTTCAGTTAATGACTGTGTTTCATCCTGTGTGTGACATTGATGATCATTAGCACCTGTTTGGTAGAATTGGTTGATCAGACACCTGACTAGAATCCTACAAAATCCCTGACTTTGTGCAAGTGGACCTATAAGAATTGATGCTGGTTTGAAGGCAAAAGGTAGTAACACCAAATATTGATTTGATTTAGATTTGTCTTTTGCTCGCTCACTTTGCATTTTGTAAATTGATAACAATAAACATTCATTATTTATATTTTTGAAAGCATTCTTTGTTTACAGCATTTTTTTCACACCTGCCTAACACTTTTGCACAGTACTATACATGTAAGAGTTCAGTTTGAATTGACCCACAATGAATTAATGGCATAGTTAATCGTCTGAATATAATGTCATATGTAAGGAGTGCATACTTGCCAACTACCATAGAACTGTTTTCCTGTAGAAAGGTAAACGCCATTGTCCACTCTTGTTTATTATTTATCTAATTAGGCACCACTTGCCTTTTGTAACCTTGTAAAACTTGCCACATTACTCGCCACTAGGCCTGTAGTCTCAGGCAGCTGTTACAAAATGATGACCAGGGATTTCCCACACCTATACTTCGAATCATTTATACATAAATTTTGTGGATAAAGATAACATTTGATATATTGGTTTACTACCTTGTGGACAGAAACAATGAATTTGCACTTAATCACGTTGGTAGCTTTTCAGAAAGTATATGCTTTCAGTAACTTGGGGCCATGAACATAAGCAGTGTGACAAAACAAGGCAGATCATTCAGAGAGCTTATGGCTACGTTGTCCCAGTATCGCATTTAGTTAACACAAATCGCTGGGCATTTTTTTGTTTTTGTTTTTTAAATTTCAGATTGCCTGAAAATAATTCCAGCCAAGAAGAAAATGCATTTTCTTAAAGATTTTTGCTCCTTTTGGCAGTTCTTTTTGCTGTTTTTCCCTGCAAAGCTAAAAGGAGGCTGATGACCATGGAGTTGATGTCATCAGGTAGCAGAGGAAGAAGAGAAACGACCAGTTTCTTGATCTATTTTCTAACAATTATATTACACACTGCTTCTTTTAGATTAGCACAAAAGTGACTTCATGTTGTAGGTTTCTTGGCTACAGCATGTTCAGTTGATATGTTCTAGAAACTAACCCTTTGTTGTACAGTATATGGGGTGTATATGGGATATGTGGCAGGGACTGATAAAATAATTTCTAATCCCCACAGTAGACCATATAATCAAAACAGGATTGACTGGCATTCTGCTCTCATCAAACATGGTATTGTTTTCATCGTGCTTTCTTGAAAAAAACATTTTCTGATTGCCATATCCACTCTTTTTCATAATCTGTGACTTTTTTTGTGCAGGATGTAGGATGTTGTGCAAGTATATTCAATCTTTTTTTTTTTTTTTAACCAGGCAACATTAATCAGAAAATTATGGTCTGTAGATTAGTTATGATTGGTGACTGGTTTACTGCACAGATGTTTTTAATTATCTTTCCATACAGTACATTTCGTTTAACCCTGCTTTTTCCATTACAGAGCATCAGCTGCTTTCTGGCATGTATGCTGTTAAATTAAAAAAAATAAATCTTCGTAATGTGAGGCAGATTACACAGTTCCTGGTACTGTTATTCTACAGAAGCCAGTATTTTTCATACTTTAAAGCCATATGCATGCCACTTGGATTAACAAACTGAGACAGACGGATCAGAAACTCAAATGCTGTTGCTTTACAGCAACCTGGCACCGTCCTCCCAACCCACACTACGTTCTTGGCCCATCGCCTCTTCGTTAGGCACGGATTTGGTGCAGATCAGCTGTCTGTGGGTGAACTACTACCTCTTGCATTACATTTAAACACATTGCAAGATAGGTGTTGAAGTAAAACAAGCTTGGAGTCCAACAATTTTCTTTTCTGTTTATTATATGCCTAATAAGTTGTAAAACACAATTTAAACATACTAAGAAAATGTACACTTTCATCTGAAGTAAAAATTTGAGCTTTATTTCTACCCATCTGTGGTTGATTATTTGTTTCTTGGGAATCAAAACACCAACAACATTAAAACAAGGCACATGTTTTAAGCTATTGTGCCACACAGTGCATTCTAAGTTAATTCATAATTATAAGTATGAGTAAGATGACTGTAGTGGACTGGGTGAGTGTCCTGGGTTGTTTCCTGCTGTGTGTTCAGTCCTGCTAGAATAGGCTCAGGATTAATATTGGAATCAGTAAGGTACAAACATGGATAGATGTTAACCAGCTTGCTGGGTATGTGGATAGCACTGGTGGAGATGCTGCCAATTGGAAAATAATGCAGTTTTCTCTTTTTGTTTTCACTACCTGTTATATGGCCCCTTTTTAGAATGTGATGTAAAGCTTTACCCAGCAGTACAGAATAATTTCATGCAATTTGAACAAAATGCTACTTTTTTATGATAAATGGGTTCAAAATGGCAGTAGTTTTGCATTTTAGGTCCTATTGTATTATACTAAGCCTGTGTACTTTGACTTGTCAGATTAATAATATACTTGTATTTAGATACCATTGATTTTGTACGCATTACTTTATTATTAGGAGAAAAAAAAGGGCTGTATGTCAATACACCCATTTCCTGAAATGTCTTAATTTTAGGTTTGTCAGGGCCAGAGCTTGTTGTGACAGCATCGGGAACAAGGCAGAGCCAACCCTAGACAACGTGCCAGTACATCGCCGGGCACACTTATTCACAAAAGGTTAATTTACAGTTACTAATCTGCTGCACTTTAATGTCATTGGAATGAGTGCAGTAGAAAAAATGTTTTTGCTTTCATACATTGATACACACCTTCCCAGTCTGGTTTGATACCTGCCACCAGACTTCATCTTGTTATGCATTTGCTGCTCCCTCACAGCATTTTTCTTCAGTAATAACACTGACCTATTCAAGATGGGTTCTGTCATCTGTAGCTTAGATCTTTCTTGAGTATTACTGGTTGACCTGTTTAGGCTGCAATAATCTTGTTGTGTAAATGTGTCATGAAAAGTAGCAGCCTCACCCCAGGTGATACCTGATACTACGATGAGTGGAGGAAACAGATTTTGAGTTTCAGAAAGCTAACCTGGTTAAATGGGAATAGAGCCATTACACTGGTGGTGGTGATGATGGTAATCAATGTATACAGTATTTGTACATGAATACAGTCTATTTAAGTTCAGGTTAAGAACCAAGGCTCAAATGGTTGCCAGTTCTTGGCCCAGTTTAATGCCAATAATTGCCAAACAGCATGTGTTTGGAGTACTAAAGAACACTGGAATTCCCAGAGGAAACTGACATAGTTTGGGAGAAATGCCCTATCTACTGTGCTGCCCCACTACACATATAGTTCATAATGTGTTAAACAGTCTATATGTAGTAAGAAGCCAGGAGGCCTTGACCTTTGTGTTAACTAAATTACTGAACCGTTTAGGGCTAAAATTATATGTCTCTACTTTGAGCTGATGTTATTTTCTGCTTCTTCTTTAGAACATTTTAAGCTGAATCTGTTCAAGGTTGATTTTCACTGCAAATAATGGAGAGCAATAGTGAGTCAAGAAGGGCAGCAATACAAAAGAAGCCAAAGCTGTGGCTGGCTAAAAATAGCCCAGCATTAAATTACATAAGTGGTCCTTAATCGGCATGTAGCACACTAGAAGGAGAACAAGAGGAGCACCAGGGTGGGCTTGTATTAAAAGGAATAATGTGATGCCCAGTGTGGTGAATGAAAGGTATAATATAGAGTGGCCTCAGAACAGATACTGGTGGAGAATGCCTCACTTTATACATTTTGTTCACACAATGTTTCTTGCATTATTTTTAATGTGGTAGAAATTATTTTTTCTTTTATTGATCTGCAATGCTATGGCATAGTGTAACCAGTTTTGTCTCTGTAGATGTCCCTGAAGAGCGGTATCAAATCTAGAAGTTATAGCTGACCCCCTATGTTGTCACATATGTTGCCCTTAGCTATGCGTTCATTGTCTGTTCTGCACCATCTGAGGCAGCTGGAACAGCAATGTATTCGGTTTTTATCATGTGTTACAACCATATGGTTTTTATGCTTTTACACTTACAATCTTGTACATGCTTGATAAAAACTGAGTACTTCAAAAAATAAAACATGCTGCACAACAAAAATCAGCATTTGTCATTAAGGAAATGGTCATTGGATGTTACCCATCTTGGGTGTATCATGAGTAAGGTGCACACCAATATATGGAAGGGGATGGTGATTAGCTCTTGGCCAGACTCCTAAGTCTTTGTCCAAAACATTCAGCCGTTTGCTAATGAACACATTGCGGTGTAAGTGCTGTGAAGAAGCAGGCACTTTTTACCCACATGTTAAAATTATTGATAAAGATTTACATCAAACTCAATGTTTATCATCTGTTTGCAATACACCATCGGTGTAATCAACAGTGAAGTTATTGTTCTTGTGTGTGATTTGGACAGTGGGATCTATCATCCTGTTTAAGAGAGCGATTTTATTCATGATATACCATTGCCTATTGGGGAACAGTTCTAACTATCAGTGTTATATAAGTATTTACATGGTAACAGGTGCCGTTTATGGTATATAGTTTTACTTATTTTTGACTATGCTACATGTTTGTCTTCAATATACCTCTTATATGTATTGGGATGCTAAGGTCAATTTTGCCTATTTTTTTTTTTTGTACTTTAAACATTTTAGAATGTTAAGCTAAACAGTCAATATAAGGAAAAAGTGTGCACATGTATTTTTCTCGTGTGTAATTTTGCATTCACTATATGTGCTCAAACGTTATAGAACAATATCACATTATGTGTTCCATCCAACTAGAAGTGTTTAGGTCTTCAACTGTTGAACTTTTTTAACTGTTCAACCTTATCATTCCTGGATAATCTCAGCTCAGGTTCATAGGGGTGGGAGTGTGTACTGGCAGCCTTGAGCACAAGTTATTTGCCAGCCTTGCATAAGGTGTGTACATGAAATTAAAAAAAGTACAAATCTAGTGTTCTATTTATCAACTATCTTTCCCTTTATTATCCATAGACCTAATCCAAAATGAAGATTAGATAAGTGTCCCTGAAACAAGGACAAGAAAATAAGAATGGGCACTGAGTGATTGCATGGAAACCAAGCATAGCAGAAGCAACAATCTGGAATATCTTGCAAAAGAAAGAAGTCCCTGCTGTACTTGGCAGTCAGCAAAGACCAGCTTGGCCAAGAAAAATAATTGCAGTAGGTGGCAAAAAAATGATCATAGATGTGAACAAAAACCTTAAAATGTGTTGATAACAATTTGGTGCTGAATGTGGATGAAAGATCCATGTTAATTAACGGTTAGAAAAAATATCCTGTGATTCTCTGTATTCCTCATTTTCTTTGAGGGATTTTTTTTTTTTTTTTACTTTTGCTCTCCTTAAGCAGTGAAGTTGATGCCAAAGTGGTGATACCTTAGAGGTGAATGCAGGCTGCCCAAGATGATGCCAAACGCTGCTCCCATAAGTTATCTAAGCTAATATAATATTACTTGAAGGACATGTCTGAACCCAAATTAAATCCATTAAATTGTTCTGTTTAAAAGGCACATAAAAGATCTGCGTTCTGTTAATGAAAGTGGAAATTATCTAATTAAAAACGGGCTGTTCTTGCAAGTGATATGTGTACTGTATAGTCAGGATAAAAGTAGTACTTGCGGTTTACTAATACAAATCAAACAATAAACAGATAAAAAGTACATACTACATGTGCCCAAGTATAAACATATTTTTTTTAAATATGTACAGTAAGGAAGTGGCAAATCCTGAGCCTCAGGATAAATATTAGAACCAAAATGACCTCACAGAGTGGACTATAACATATCAGGTCATTTTCAAATCCATTCCTGTAGTTTTTGCTTCCTCTGTTAAAGTTCTGAATTTTATTCATTGCTATGTCTGAAGTATCATGCTGTCCAGTTTAACACTGATCAGATATACAGTCCAAGCTGAGTATCCCTAATCTGAAACTGAAACTGTTGTCGTTCAGTTATAATGATAGTGTAGGAGTCGATGTAAGGTTGAAAGAATTGACAGCAGTGTTAGTGAAAATATAAATTGTTAAATATTCTTTCGAAGTAAATGATGTGTCACACTTCCTTTAAAGGGGATGAAAAAGACTACCATTTAGGGAGATGAAAAAGAAGAGCCACAGCAGAAGAAGATTTCAGTACTCAAAACACCCAAATCACCAAATGTGCCTGACAACACCAGTAAGAGCATGAGCAAGGCTGCACAGCATCCACCTTCTGACTGCATGTCTAAATGAATATCTAAAGGAAGTTAACATTGCTGTCTAATTGGAAATGCAGACATGCCATGCCAGAATATGTCTGCAGTGTTTTAACACGTAGTATACACATAGAACATAATGCATATCTAAACTCTGTGTGCTGCTGTTATGTCATATAGCAGTGGTTCTCAAATTGAGTACGCACTGTGTTTGCAGGTTTTTGTTCCAGCCAAATTCTGCATTTAATTGGGCTCCTAGCCTAATTAAGTGGTCTGTTATTTCATAATTTCTGTGTCTTGGGGTCAATGGAGAAAATACAAAACTAAGCTTGGTATTTTTTTTTATTAAATATACTAATCGGTGGGCGGCACAGTGGCGCAGTGGGTAGCGCTGCTGCCTCGCAGTTGGGAGATCTGGGGACCTGGGTCCTCCCTGTGTGGAGTTTGCATGTTCTCCCCGTGTCTGCGTGGGTTTCCTCCGGGCGCTCCGGTTTCCTCCCACAGTCCAAAGACATGCAGGTTAGGTCGATTGGCGATTCTAAATTGACCCTAGTGTGTGCTTGGTGTGTTTGTCTGTGTCCTGCGGGGGGTTGGCACCCTGCCCGGGATTGGTTCATGCCTTGTGCCCTGTGTTGGCTAGGATTGGCTCCAGCAGACCCCCGTGACCCTGTGTTCGGATTCAGCGGGTTGGAAAATGGATGGATGGATACTAATCGGTTATATGGGGATAAATGTAGGTTTTTTGTTTTTTTTTTATCATCCTGATTTTCATTCTGCATTTCCAGGTGTTCCGATTATTTTAATTCATTATTTACCATTGAGTACATTAGTGGGTCTGACACTGAAGTAGTTGCAGCCTTTTTTGCATTCAGTGCTGTTTGTCTGAGTGTCTACTTTGTTGTTAAATGTTAGTAGGATACAATGAAGGGAACAAACTAAACAGAAACAATGCAAAATAATAGGAAAACAACAAAAATAGGTAAGCCTTTAAAGCCCTAACAAACGTTTAAATATTTCTAAATGTCCTATAAATGTAAACCTAATACTGCTGTGCTGTTCTGAATACAGAATAAAAGAAGAGAAAAAAAGAAAATATCAGTTATTATCGCTGAATGTGAATATGGTTGGAATAAAAACCTTCTGCCACATGAGGTCCCCAATATTGAGTTTGCGTACCACTGTTATATAGTGATGCAAGAACCAAAATGATAGAAAGATATTGTAGCAGACAAACACTTCTCGAACATGTGGAGCCAAGTGGTCTATGCATGTGTCTGTCTCTTGTGTCGCCATGCTCAATCCTGAATGGATAACAGCTATTTTAGCTTTTAATCTTCTCACAGTATCAAGTGTTTTGCTCTGTTTCTTTTGCTCACTCCATGAAACCACTGTGGTTTAAAGTACATGCACTGAAGAAACTGAAGGCAGGCATTTTAGGAAAATGCAAATGTGCCAAAAATGCAGATATTCTAAGGTCCGAAATACTTCTGGTCCCAGGCATTTTGGATTAGGGATATTCAGCTTGTACTTGCATCTTATTAAGTTTAATGCCTTTCATTGTGTTAAAGAAAGATCTTAAAAAAGGATAATGAGTTGAACATCCTTGGGTAATGCAAATGTCATCCTCATCATCATCATCAATACTCTGCTTATACTGATAAGGCTTGCAATAGCTACACAATGAGTTGGTCTGACCAGGCCATGTAATTTTCAACATTTTCTTCCTCCCTGAGAAATTCCCAGATGCTTCCAGCCCCCATGAATGGAACAATCCCTCTTGCGATCCCTTGGAGTTCTTCCACGAAGGTTGATACGGTGACATTCTAACTACATGCAGAAACCACCTCAACTGGCTTCTCTTGATCTGGAGAAGCAGTGGCTCCACACTAAAGTCCTGCTGATCTCAGAGACTGGTCCCAGCAACCCTGTGCAGGAATCTAAATTAGGCAATTTGTACTCGCATCATAATAATTGTCAGTCACCATCCAGGACTCCTAACCATAGATTAGGATGAGGATGTAGACTAACTGGTAAATGAAATTTTTTGTCTGAGGAATTAACAGCTCACTATCACAGTCTGATACAGTGGCAGCAGTTTTTTTGACTGTTGTAACAGTTCATTGTTCTGTATCATGATTACCTCTTCTCTCACTCATGAATAAAATCCCAAGGCACTTAACTGCTTCACTTGTGGAAACTGCTTACCTGAAAAGAACAGTCAACACTTTTCCAGAGGAGGAATATACACCTCAGATTTGGAGGTGCTGGTTGTCATCCCAACTGTTTCACACTCTGCTATGAACAGTTTAAGTGCACATCAGAGATCACAGTGTAATGCTGAAAAGAAAATATCTGCAAACCGCTAAATCCTTAGATTCCCCAAACTGGATACTCGGGTTTACCTTGATATCCTTTGCATAATATGCACCAACAGAAGAGGAGATGCCACGAATCCTTGCTGGAGTCTAATGCCTGCATTGAATGGACTTGACTGAATGCAAATGCAGCTGTTACTCCACAAATGCAGAGACCGAGTAGCACACAGCAGTGGCCCTAAAAACCCATTCTCTTGAATTACCTCTCAGACACTATAAAGTGATGCAGTCATACAAAGCACGTACAGCCATGATTGGCAAAGTCCCATGACAAATATTTCTGCGAAGTTCCACGGCCAGGATGAAATCCTCATTCTTTCTTCTGGATCTGAAGTTCACCTATTGAACAGAGTCTCTGTTCTCCCAAAATAGCAAAGGAATGTTATCTTTGTATAACTGGAACACACCTTCTTGTTCCACTTCTTAAAAATGGAGCCACCACTCCAGTCTGCCAGTCCCGAGGTACTATCCTTACCTTACATGTATTGTTGAAGACGCATGTTACCCAAACCACTCCATAATATCTAATGCTTTCAGCATTTCTAGTTGGATCTCATCCACTCTTTCAGCCTTTCCACTAAAGAGCTTTTTAATTGCTACAACTACCTCACCCATATCACAAGTGTAAGCTGTGCAAATAAAACCACACTCAAGCAGAGCAGACATGATAAGGTGCTGTAGAAGGAAGCAAAACAGATCCAGATAGTTGAGGAAAGATGACTGGTTGCATCACAAACTGCAAGATGCTGATAAATGCTGTGACTTAAAAGTGGATTAGCTGGTTTAACAGTATGAGACCCATTTAAAGCATAAGGACATCCTGTATTTAGCATTCTTCAAAGTATGGATCAAGCCTGTATGGGACATTTTGAATTAGTTTTTAATTGCTTCAGTTTCTGGTGTGGTGCTAGGCTGTAAACTGAGATGGTATAAACAACATCTTTATCTCCTTTTTAGCACCACAAATCTTTGGTTGTTGCTTTTATGCTTGCTGCTTTTACAGTGATCCTCCCCCTCCATGCGTCTACCGTTGATTTGGCACACAGGGAAGGTCTTACATAATGTTCCTTTGTATTGCAACAGAATACAAGTCGGATTCTGCAGAAACAAAGCCATTCTTGTTGTAGCGGCTGCTACTTGTTTGGGATGATGTTCTGTTTCGACTCTTTTACTAAATTCATGTTTTATGGGTTTTGAGAAGTTTTTAGTCTCCATTGATTCAGTGGTTTCTTTTAAAATATCATTTGGTCATAGTATGTGGATAGTAATTTTGAATTATAGAGTATGTATTGTGTGTAAGGTGTGTATTTCAGTAGTTATCCATACTTGCAGTACAACAGTCCATTAATTTATATAGAATTTACATCTCTTGCATATAGGCCAGATATTATATCTTTTTTTTTTTTTTTTTATAAATATACAGTCAGGTCCCAAGATATTGGCACCATTCATGCCTTCAAAAACCCTTTGTGTTTTAAACCACTAAGACAGCTGAGAGGTACAGTATGGACAGGAGAGTGGCTAAGGCCTCAAATGATGAATGGCTTCAATTTTGAACACTCATATAATTAGTCATCTGGCAAGGGAGTAGCCTGCTGCACTTTAGGCAGCCAGTTGAGACAAAGGATGTTGAGTAAAGCCAGTGAATAAACCCCACCACATAAATGTATGGGGGTGTGGAAATGCCATAGACGCCAGCATTTAATGTCCTACCCTACCTTTTCTAGTTGGTTCATTAAGGTGCAGGTTTTCTAATATCTGAGGAATGTATCTTTAGTTTGCTGGGAATCTGGAAAATTAATATAGGCTGTTGTCAAATATGAAGCTTGATGGTGGTTGTTCACTTAAAGTGACAAGACTTTCTAGGAAAAGAAGAAAATGCCTTAGACAGATTGTAAGTGAAAAATGAGCAAGAGCAAATGGGTATCCTGCAGCACTAGAAGAATGAGGATTATGAAATACTGAGAACATCTACACTGATGAAAAGGCTGAATTGTAGAGGTGCTAATGAGGGTGCCACATAGGGGCGTCATGATTAATTGACTCTGCAATGTGTCCCCTGGCATAGGGGTGCTGGACCTTTATAAAGAACATACAAGAACTGAAATCTATGATACTTGTATAAGTGGAAATGCTGTGTAAGAGTAGTTTCTTTGTTGGAAATTTTGAATATTACAAGAGAAATAAAGCTAATTTGTTATGGCTTATTACTTAAGTTATTTCTAGTGACACTACAGAGGTTGGAGGTGGAAGTTGGTATAGTGAATTTTTCATAAAAATGTTGGCAAATTCCTCACTCCCTATTCTGCTAGTGGATCTACAGATACAAAATTTTATTACTCATGCTGAACATGGTACCTCAAAGACCTGGAAAACTGTACTCTGCTGTCTTTTTTTTTTTTTTTTTAAGTGTTTTATGCCTACATTTGATATTAATCTCTGCTCTTTAATGAGAGTGAAAAAACCACAAGTTTCTTTTAATGATACGCACACAAACATTGTGTTTTGTTCTTGGAAATTGCTGTGTGGGTGTATAACCCATAATTCTAGTCACATGCAGATGATTTTATTCTGTTTATTTATTTTTCTAATTTATTTAGCAGATACTTTTATCCAGGGTGACATGCACAACCAAGCAAGCTGTAATAAATATCATTTTATTGGCTGAACTACTGAAGCAGGTTCTTCTCAGATTTTTCCTTTTCCTTGCGTGCTTTGATTGGTGAAATGTTTGTGGAGACTGGTGGAACTGTTAGTCACTTGCACTTGCTTGCACTCATTGAATGTATTCTAAATCAGTCCGTACCATACTCATGTTTACTTTGACTGCAAGTGAGCTGATGAATCTCGATTTGGTGTCTTGACTTTATAATTATCATTCCAGGTCTACTGTACTGTCAAAAACAGTAGACTGCTTTAACTGTTTTTGATTGCCAATACTATTGTCTACCCTAGTTTGTCACCTGTATTTGAACTAATATGGATCACGTCCAGTAATTCGGCTTCCTATTGATAAGCATTTTGTTTTTTTTTTTTACTAAGAAGATTCTTTTGATTCACAAATATTTAATACTTCATACTTTTTTTGTGTGTTTGTGTATATCTATCTTAGATATATAACATATACTGTATGTATGTATACATATATAGTTATGTTGTATATGATGATAATTCTTATGACATTGTCCTCTATCATGACACAAAGAATAAAGAAGAAGATACGTAATTAATAAGAATAAGAAAATAAGAAAAAATATTATTTTTTTAAATACAGAACACTTCTTAGTTACAGTACACCCAAGGGCTTTACAAAGTAAATAACCAACCTGAAACAAGGAGGGTGGTAAAGTGTGCAGTGTTGTCATTAAATGCCTTAGAATTTTTTCTGTGAAAGATGCTGTTGTTTGTAGTTCCTTACTTCAGTTGTGTAGTCAGCCAAAGGTGAAATCTGAACCTGCCATGTCCTTGCAGGCTCAATACTTCTAGCTGATAAGTGCTGATAGGAAATGGAAAGTTCACATTCCCTTTCTTGAGTGGCCAATCCATTTCTTAAAGGATAAACAGAAAGAGAAAAGTAAACTTCTGTCAGTAAAATGAGGGCCTGTGGGATACTTTAGTGCAGAATATCATGATAAACCCAGAGTTTAAGAAAGAGGCCTCTACTGCATTTTAAACAAGACTGTTTCAAAACTGCTGGAGTGTATAAGAGCATTTTTCAGCTCTGTGTAATTTATCTACTGTACATCTTGATCTTCTGTTTCTTAACTAATACCCTTGCTCTGTTGGTATCAATTATAGTAAAGGCCAGAATGTCATCACAAGACCCAGCATAATTTAAACTAGCAGCCAGACTGTAGTGAGGGAATATGTGATGTCATGGCCTTCAAAGTCTCAGCATGGTAATCAATTTCCATGAATTCATTATAACCATTAACCTTATGACTTGATGTTTAAACTTTAAGTTCACTGCTGAATCAGTCACTTTAGGAATATATCTGAAATATGTGGAGTTTCAGATCTAAGCCTTTTGGGTTAAGAAATCAGTGTATTTGAACCTTACCTACAACACAAGTACTAGCAACCCACTGGTTCAAGCTTAGTTTAAGTGCTGTTGCTCAAGCTGCACCCCTACCTAGTGTTTTTGCAGATACTGTAACTCTTGCTTATCTGCAAAGTATTCAGCTGACATGGTCAAGTACCATCTGTAGCTGCTTGATTTATACATTTAATTTTGCAATTTAATTAGTCTGTTTGTAATTTGTTACTGTAATGACTGCACTGACTTTCTGGGCTACCCTCCTTTCCTGTAAACAGTGTCTTTTTATTGCTTAGCAAAACTCGTAGTGACAACCTTATATTGGACGCCTTTCAGTTCATTAAGTCAATATTTAAGTAAGCTCTGTTTACCCATCAAAATATTCCTTTAAGCTTAGGTTTCTAGCATGGCTTTCATTGTCTTCTACTCATGCTTTACTTATATTTATGCTTAATTTATGAATTCATCTCAACTTTTATTAAGAAGATACTACCAACAGATGTATCTATTTTTCCTTCTTTCTTAATATGGCCACGCTTTCTTCAGGTTTTGTGTGTGCTATACTTGCACACATCTTAATAGGGAATGAACAGAGAGGGAGGTTTTAGTGGCCAGTTTCAGTCAGTTTACTAATTTCAGGATATGCGCAAATGACAGCCATCATTTTGGTCACATTTAGGTTTTAGGTCTTTCAAATGCATTTTGGGAATGCTCAATTAACATATAAAGTAATGATATTGTGTCAGAGATCCTTTCTCTCCTTTTATGGCACTTTGTGGAAAGCCTGCCTTGTGTCATTTTTTAGCAGAACAATGATAGATTATACACAGCTACCATTTCTCAGCAGTGTTCATGTAATATTAGCACCCCTCCTGGTTGGGGGTATTCTGGACAGCCTTCTACACACTTTCTAGGCATCCACAGCCACCCTGAAAGAATAGTTGGTGAAGCTGACTTGTTTAGATGTGGTATGTGACTCCATTTTTGAACACAAGGTATTTTGCCCTATGCTAGGTAACACATAGATTCTACACCAATACAACACCCTCCCACTCTAAGTTCAGGAATAATTTCATACTTGCTGCATTTAGGTGCAAATACAGTATATATTTATTTGACAATTGTTTTCCACTGGATTTATGCAGTGCATTTTCCTCACATTCTAAAAACAGAGAAAATGAAATTGACTGAAATTGGCAAATTATTATCATATACTAGCCAACCCATGGCGTAGCATACGCCACATAATTATGTATTGATGGGTGAACACTTCCTGAAAGACACAGTTGTCCAAATGGGGTGGGTTTGAGGATACGACTGTGAGTGAATGAAAAGATGGAACTCTGGAGAGAGCAACATACAACTGTCCGTGACTGAAAACTGGGTTTGGCAGATACAGGCATATCGTTTTGAAAGTTTGTCCCTGTGCCTTATTAATTGTCATTGCAAAGGCCAATCTAACAGGAAATTGTCTGCGTGTAAACGTAAAAGGCAAATTTGAATCTGATGGGGTCGGGGAAATCCGGGGAATATGGACAGTTTGTGAGGTAGGAGCTGCGATTGTTTTTACACTCCAGTACATAGCGGTGAATGCTGGTAACAGTCCGTCTAGTGCCTTTACAGAGACTTCTTGCTGGCATGAGGTTTCTGAGAAGCATGACGACTGAACCAATTTTAAGTTTGACTTTATGCGGAGGTGTGCCAGTGGGGAGTAATGGCTGCCCTGCGGGTCATGGGAATAACGCCGCCGGATCACCAATCGGCATCGTTTATGGTCGGAACTACGACGGCATGTGATCTTCTTCGAACCTCCGACTTTCGTTCTTGATTAATGAAAACATTCTTGGCAAATGCTTTCGCTCTCGCGCGAATTGTTGGCTCTGTAGCGCGTGTGCCATGGTCGGCTGCTTAGTGAATTGTTGGTGGGCGGGGCTTAGTCTTGCGTGCGTCTTGCTTGCCATGGACTTAGTGAATTATATATATATAGATGGTGTCTGTCAATTAGCAGACATCCCAGACATGGATAGTTCTTTGTTTTTTCCCACTGCAGTGGGTGGTTAAGCTCAAAAATCACTTGAGACTAAATCAGCCTGTGCCAGCCTGTGCAGTGTTGAAATGTGTAGCTCAGGTAGTTGTGGGAGACTATAAAAGTTGCTTCAACATATTATATTGAGGTGCCTTCTTGCTTAATCCTTTTTCATGGATCAATTTTCTGTTTAGGAAGTTTCAACTGATTGATTTGCTGGTCAGTCTGCCTTAGTGCTTAGTGTTTTTCTGGGGAAGCCATTGGCCATTTATTCTTGATTCATTCTACTGTGCTGTTCCCTCTCTCTGGCTGCAGTTGTGCAAAAGATATATTAATCACTTATGATGACTGAATTTCTGGCTGTTTTCTGCTGTTATTGATTATCCAAATGTGCGTCCAGGTGAGGCTGGGGTGGTAATTGGAACCTTGGGTTTGATTGTGGTTCAGAAAGAATTAAATTCATGCCAGCATTATTCAGAGTGTTGAGTGCCAGAGTGTTGATGCTCTTCTACTGTTCAACAGGAAAGAGTAGAAATAAGCTGATTTCTCTGTGCGCATTCATGTTGGTTTTTTTTTTTTTTTTTAAATTAGAATCGACACCTACAGAGATGCAGCAATGCGGCGTGGGCGAATTCAATCACATTCTTTTTATTTTATGCCTTTCATACTGTCTTATTTAGCATAGACACTAGGTTGTATAGCTTGCGATTTGATTAAAGGGAAAAGAGGTTTTTTTTTTTTTTTTAACACAGTTTGGGGTGGTGCGGCATTTGCCTGAGTGCACAGCAGTGCATCTAATGAAAAATTAAACATAATCTGTACCATGAATGGAGCGCGTTTGAATGTTGACCAGAGAGAGACTGTCACTGTGACGGCAAGTTGTCAATCAATCAATAATACATTATGTACCTGAGGGGGGAGGGGTTGGGGTAAAATAACAGAATTGCCTAACAATATATTAATAAAAAGAGCAGAGCTACAATTCACCTTCAGAAGAGCTTTGGTCCTTTTTGGAAAGCTGTCATACAAGTCCTGAACTGTACATAGTTGGCCTTTGCACCATTCACCAAGAAGAAAAGCCTTTGGTTCTTTAAGGGGTGAAGGAGATGGACATCTGCTTTGCATTCTGCTCTACATAACCCCTGCACTAAGGTTCTTTGTTTAAATATGGTGATTGGAGAAACAGTGGAAGGTGTTGTGTTCATGAAAAATGTTTGGATGGTTGTATCAGGAAACACCATGCGGGAACAGTGATTGAAGCACAAGCACAACGTGACCTTCCCATTATACAACTATGAATCGCAGTCGTGAGACCGAATGCCTCCCACAAGATGGTTGTTGCCCTTGCTATTATGCACCCTTTGCCATGTTTCACAGGTGCCAACAGACATTATAGGCCAAAGATATCCTTTACCTTTCTACAAGTGTAAGCCCAGAAATAGATTACTTATTTTGTCCACTCCCTGTAGCATCTTGATTCCGTTGTATTATCCAAAAATAGTCCATGTCTGATTGGACTGAAATAAGGGTACTGCTACCTGCAATAATGGCTGAACCACAGTTGTCATGTATGTCTTACAGTGACCTCAACTACTAGAGTACGCCATGTGACACTTAATAGGTAACGGGATAGATGACTTTTCAACTACCAAATCCTTTGATCTATCAGTCACTCATTTCTACTTTAAGCCATGGTGGTAATGCAATGAGCTGAATTTTCCATAGATATATACACATAGATGCCTCATTGACCACCATTCCTATTAGTGTTGATATGTGTATGTGCCCACCATATTGTAGTGGTCCAGATCTGCTTTTAAATTCATTAGCATTTATGCAGGTATGTGGAGTTCTTAATGTTAAAATCAGTTGTAATCTTATTATTTCTCAATTGATTTAATAAAATTTGTCTTGTTATGATTGCTGGGCATGTTAGCATATATTAATTTTCCAAATTATGTGTTATATTTGTAAAACTTTTGTTAGTCATATCTGCAAAAAGCAGTGATGGCATAAGCATTTATAAATAATTAATAAATATCTAATGTTCAGTTTTCTCGAAAAAATGTACAGATAATAATGGGATAACTCTTGATCATACAGAACAGACAAATGTAATACACAGTACACTTAATAATAATAATACTAGCAGTAATGTGTGTGTATATCTATGGAATTTACACTAACAGTCTCCAAGTACTTCTGGGTGATTTCCAGACACCCCAGCTTAATCAAGGTATATCCTTAGTTGTATTCTGGTGGGCAATGCCTGCAACCATGGTACACTCACAGAGATACCTTTTTCTTGTCCTTGGAGATTTATGTTATTTTTCATTAGGAAATGTACATTTTGCTGTATAAATGGTTATAATAGCATTCAAGCTAAGAGTTCATCAATGGTAAGCAACACATATGGAGAAAATTTAATGCAACCCATTTTGTTTTATCTTAAAGGTGATTCTAAGTCAGTTTGAAATGTATGTTCTGTGTCTTAGCAAAGGTTTATAGCAAAGCAGACAGCCATGTTTTGGTCAGTTTAAGGACTGGAATCATTATTCAGTTCTTGGTCATGAGCAGCAGCAGGGGTAAGGCAGGAATCAACCATGGATGGGAACCAGTCCATCCCAGGAGAACTCTTGCGCACACCAGACTCCTTCATGTTGGGCCTTATTTCAATTGCTAATCCACCTAACCTGTGTATGTTTGGGAGGTAGAAGGAAAACTCACAGACATGGGGAGAACATGCACACTCAACACAGGAAGTGCTCAGACCACAATTCGAAGGTGGGGCTCTGGAGTTATGAGGCAGCAGCGCAAACTGCTCTGTCACCATGTTTTCCCTGGGTAACAGTAAACCTTATTGATGCAGAAATGCAAAAGATAATCAAACGGGAAATGTTTATGTGGTGTCTTTTAACAAAGATAAAATTTTGGTTGCTTTAGCTTTAGGCAGTTAGACTGATTTTTTGGGTAGATATGAAGAAAATTAAGTCATATGATAGTGGTATTTTTTAGTTTTTAATTCTTTTGCACAGGTTTCTATATTTATATATACATCATGGGTTACATTTTTACTCCCTATTATTTCAAATTTTCAATTGTAGCTTGATCATGTCTAATATTGACTAATTCTCACCAGGCTAGCAGAAGGAATTGTGACACGTATTATGCTATTTGTTTAAACTTACATGCAATGTAGTCTGCTGGAAAATATTTTTGTTGTAAGAATGTTATGTGAGCATATAATTTGATACTGCTATATTTGTAGCAATGTAAAAAGTTTAAATGGATTTAAAAAAAAAAAAGATTTTTACTCATGCATTATGCATTGAACATTTGTAGCTTAATTTTCAGTAATTGCATGTGTGTTTTTTATTGCTTGATCATTTCACGATTTGCTAGAATAGCAGTCATTTCCTTGTTAGCCAGAAGATTTTGCACATTCACCAGTTTCCACAGTGTGTCTTTCATAGGCATTTTTGTGGTAGTTTCATGTCCAGTTGAAGTTTTTTTTTTTTTTCCCTCTTATTCATAGTCAATGGTTGATGTGCATCTGAGAGTGATGTGTATTAATTCTTAACACTTCATAGTTAATTTAGGATTGATTTTTGTAAAACATCTGTAATTAAATTCCATCTCTAAAAGAACACAATTAAGGATTGTTTCACAACTACAAACTTGTCAGCATAGCATCTTCATTAACTACCTCATCCACCATATATTGCCAACACATGTCCCAGAGTGCCAAGGCATGTTTGTTAAGGCAGAGAAAAAGAATACATTTATTTTTGAATATTTCCCACTGAAGAATTTAAAATATATGATCAAGTAAAATGAAAACAGCAATATGGCAATCAATAAAAAACAAACTACTTTCCCTATATACTTTGTGCTTGTTGTTATTCTTTATTTAGCCAGCACCTTCAGACAAGGTAATTCATGAAACTAAAAAAAGAACTCAATCAGAACATTTCTGAAATAAATATGTTCAGATGTTACATGCTAACTGCATATTAATAATGAACACTGGGAGGAAATACAGAAAAGGAAAGCTGTTCTATAGAAAATATTTCTTTTTTAAACGATAAAAAAATAACATGAAAAAAATGCTGTTTTTATCGATATATGTTTCCCTCTCCATCTGCTTGTTGGTTTAAGGGTCACGGTCCTTTGTATGTATTCTTTCATTCATTTTCACTGTGCTTATTCTTATGAGGGTCAACAGGTCAAGATGGAAACGCTTGGGGTAATTTTTCCAGATGCTCCCAGGCCATTTGAGAGAGAGAATAGCGTAGCAGGGGAGGCATGTGTGTCTCTGTGATCCTCAGAGCCATATTGCCTGGAGATCTGGGCTTCTTATAGTGTTACACAGGGAAGACTGGACTGAGGGAAGAGTCAGACAAAGGACAATCCATAAATGACCCTCAGAAAAGTTCTGATTAAATCAAAGATAACCTCATCGGAAAGAAGAATGCTGGGACCAACTCCTGGAAATAGGCCTGAGAATAGTGTTTTTTGGTGAATGACAGGATCGCCTTGGTGGTTAGTCTTACTTATTAGATGAACTGTGAGGGCCAGGTGCAATAACAGTTGGGTGATGAGCAAGAATGGGACTTTAATTTGTAATCAGTAGGCTTCTAATATGAAAATAAACTCAGATATAATGACCAAACATCTTATTAAACATAGGCATATATTATATCATTTAGTTTTGCTAAATCAATTCTTCATAGTTCATAAGACTGCATACACCCTATCAAAGTTGTGTGTGAGTTTCTAGTTTTCTGATGCTTGTGCAGAATTGACCACAATGTGACCTTAGATGATTAAATACCAGTGTTTACATTTTTTTTGCCTTATCTGACGTTTTAGCTATCGTCACTGCTCAGATTTGGTGTCATTAGGCAGCCTAACATTCATAGTGTCATACCACGCTGTTTAAAAATTTCTGTATGTACAGTAATTTGAAACTGCTGCATTAAAAGTATACCGTTCATCACTAATCCATCCATCTAATTCAGCTGAGGATCAATGGGGGTGCAGCCTGTCCTGGCAGTATGAATTTCTAAGACAGGGAAAGAAAAAAGAAAATAGCAGCACCCTTTTGCCTTGTGTATGAGGTAAACAACTTTGAGTCTGTTAACCAGCTTGCTGTGAGACAACTACAGTGTTTATTTAAATTAACTGTACAAGTATGACTACCAGTATTTGCATAGTAGTGGTTTTAATTGCATCATGTTACGGATTCCAGGTCTAAAGTTTTTGACATCAGTATTGTGTGAATAAATGAAATGAATCAGTCAGACAAATGAAAACAATGAAGTTATAAAATAAGATATTTTTATCTCTGTATCAAAATTCATATTTGTATTACTGGCTCATCTACAGAATAATCCAAACCCTCCTCTCTGTTTAAAATTTAGATACTTCTTCTGCATCATAATGCAAACATATTGGTCTAACAATATACGGTATTAAAATCCAAAAAGTCATCAGGTCAGAGTCCACCTAGAATAAAATGATTGGAGCAAAATATGTAGCTGTGTTTACCCAAAATTACCAAAGTTCTGCAGCTTTAGTTTGCTTCGTGGGATTCTAGCAATAGCTTGACATGCTGAAATGATTCCACAGACACAATATCTTTGTTTTTAAAAGCTTTAGTAAAAATTCAAGGTAAAGCAGTTCACACAAAAACAGAAAAAATTGGTATTGCAAAGTAAAGTTATGGTTTTAAGAAAAGTTCTGTTTAAGGCTTATATATCTTGTATGTTTATTTGAGTTTTATAATACAGTTGAACCATTTCTTAAACGGTCAAAGAACTGTATGTCTATCACCACTTACAAACCACAAGTGGGTCTTTCAGTCCATGCTAGCAATGAGACTAATTCTAAAAAACCGACTTACTTAACTCACTGTATCACAGATATAGCTGAGAAGGTTCTATCTCATGTTAACTTACAATGGGTAAAATATTAGTTTAACTTTAAGCAGTAACTTTCTAATTTTTCCTCTTACAAAATATAATAAATAACATTGGGCAAAGTAGTTTAATGTACAGTTTTCAAGTGTCTCTTACGTTATGTTTTACTTAAACATATTTCAGTACACAGCTTTCTCACATAAGATATTCACAGATTATAGTTGGGTAAACTGATGGATAAGCCAGCAAATGTGATACAACATGCCTAAACAGGAGTTGTGTTATTTTAACACATTTAATATCTTGAAATAATGTAAAGTTATGCTTTCATTTTATGTGAGGTATTGGTATATTCTGGTATGTAGGGCTGTGTTTTTTTAGAAAATAGAGACCTTAGCTGGGGGTTTGAGGAAACTCTTTTCTTCAATGAAGGTAATCATAATATAATGGTGTTTATCAGACACCAACATTTTTGGCTTCCCTGTAAATACATTTGAAAGAAGTGTGTTTGAATGAGGAAATAAATTATATCCCTATGTTTTAGTGAGGATATAACAGATTGTTTCACTTTTGCCTCTTTGGAATACCTATAATGCACAGGTTCTTCCCTTAGAGCATACCCAAACATCTCGGCTCTAACTCTAACCTGTTATTTTGTCTGGCTTTGCTTGTTCGGTGCCATCAACACAATGTGGTAGGGTTTCAGAGTTTGTCAACTTTTACGTCCATGCGGAAATTGCAACACCCTACAAGGTAATTCCTTTCTTTTTTTAATTTATAAATTGCTTTTCTGAAGAAAATGAACCCTTCACGTATCTCTACATTAACTTGTGCTGACAAATTGTTGTTTCCTCTTTTGTGGCTTGTAGCCAATTGTTTGTCATCCTCTGCTTAGTTTTTTCTGGAGTCTGATCCTGTCTGGGCACTCTGGACTTTTGGTTTTTAATACACAATTTTGCATTTCATGATAAACGCAAATAAAAAGTAAATACTCAAGTTAATATCATGGAGACAAGCTTCTTCATGTCTATTCCTTACTGCCATTGAACTGGAAATAGACCTTTTTGATCCAAGCTATCCCTCCCACTATTGCTTAACCCAGTTACAGAGTACTATTGCTTTTACCATTAGCATTAGGAGCAAGGCAGGAACCAGCTCTGGACAATTAGATACATTACCTTATTTTATATTATTTAAAAAAATATGCTTTTTGCTTTCATCTTGTAACAGATTCACCGGTCAAGACTGTCATGTTGTTATTCCTTGTTGCTAGACAAAATCTTGAACAGAGCAGAGATAGCATGTCATAGATGTATTTTAAAATCTGCTTAACAAAAAGTCAAATGTCTGCCTGCTTGTCTGTCCAATTTGGGTTTTACTACAAAGTGCTCTGAATCTCATTGTACCAGAGATGTGGATAGTTCTTGGTGTCGATTTTCAAAAAATCTTCAGTTGGGAAACCCTTGCACCTCCATTGCTTTCCCAGTGGGTTTGTCCATATACCCCTGTATGTTGATTTCATTTAGGTAAAGGCTGTGTTAATTCCTGGATCAGTAGTCTACTAAAAATTTCTGTCACAACCACAAATTAATGCATCTATTGATCCATAGGAACATTATATATCTAATTACTTTTAAATGATTATTGCAGAGGATATGCTGTTCAGTGTCATGATGGAGATTCTGTCCCTTTAGAGCTTCCTCATTCAAGCCGACAGAGTGTTAACTCCAGTGGTGCTGCCTTGCCCTGACTATTTGACAGTTGGTTTAAACATCTGAGTAACATGCCTTCTTACACTAGCTATGCGATCAGAAAAATTGTTCTATTGGTGCAAGTCACATTTCATGGACAGGATTGCCCATGACAAAATACACCAAAGGAAGTAAAAATCACAATAAAATAATAAGTTATGGTAAATGTCATATGTTGATTTCACATGCTTAATCTTATTACATTCTTGTTGCACTGAATGTTAAGAAAGCAATTACCATATAACAGCAAAGATCCAAAGATCTTGACCATACATTGTTCTTCTCTCTCGTGTTAAATTAACCCTAGCCTGAATGAATCTATTAATTTTTTACATTTAAAATTTCTCATTTAAAGATTTACCAATGTTATTTCTTGTCCTAGAGTGTATATATAAACACAAGGAACTTCAGTCTCTGTATTACATCTTGCCTGAAGAAGGGGCCTGAGTTGCCTCGAAAGCTTGCATATTGTAATCTTTTTAGTTAGCCAATAAAAGGTGTCATTTTGCTTGGCTTTTCTCTACATTCATAATGGCTAACACGGTACAACACCCTAGTACTACACATATAACAGCAAAAGAGTGTTTCTGCCCACTTCCTGTAAAAAATAGTGTTTGAAGTGAAAATTGAGCTAATACATCTTAATCTGTGTGATATTTTTACGTGCAGTTTTGAAATAGCCATTTTTTACGTTTAATGGAAAGTTGAATTAAATGTTTTGTTGACTCTTGTAAATGTAAAGAATTACTCTCTTACATCTTGTTGCAAATTGACCTGATCACCAGCTTGGAAGCCACACAGCTGCCCACAGCTTCTAGTTTACCATTAAAGTTGCAACATTGCCTTACTCAGGTTCTTAACATTCCTCTTCATGACGTGTTACTATTCTGTGTTTAGTCTCAGTCAAGAAATAGAAGAGAGAGCTTACAGTATGAACTTATGGTCCACAAAAGGAAAATCAGCAGCTCCACAAACTTAAAGTTGCTTCACAAATGTATGCAACATGCTCTTCTACTTTCAGTACATGATGGTGGCCTCATTCTTTCTAGTGTGGTAGTAGATTGATTTAATTTAATGCATATATGAAGTTTCATCCATCCAGCCATCCATTTTCTGTATGTGCATCATGACCCAAAATTTTGTATAGTAGATTGTCTTGCTAGTTGCGCACACCTTTTTCTGCCTCATGCTGTGCCATTTAAGATTTTGTTTACAAGCTAAAATGTCTTTGTGAGGAAACCCACGCAGTCACAGGGCAAGTGTGCAAACTGTGCCTAGAAGGCACCCCAGCTGGGAGTTGTACCTACATGATCACACTGAGTGAGCTGTTCTTGTTTGGGAAATCCATTGTCTAATACCTTAAAATGTTCATGCAGACTTGTTAAAATATACAGGGTTGGGTCAGTTTAAATGAAACCTGGCCAAGTCCATAAATAAGTAGGTTTTCATGTCTGTTATACCTTACAACTGTGGTCAGAGAGCCAGTCCACCTCCTCCTCCTATTTGTTCATCATGTGTCGGTGAGCCTTTTGTTTCCCTTCATTCAACCTAGTGAACTGTCCAGAGGCATGTTTTGGCCACCAGCAAACATCTGGGGTTATTGGAAAAACAAATGAAGGCTTGCCTTAGCACCTATGCCTGTTTTTTTCTGCAATTTGCAGATGTGATAACAACCAGAATAGTGGACTGATAACTGTATTCATAGCCCATCTAACGAATTACCATCACTGACTCTGTCAGGTTTGAATTAAAGGAACATTTTGCAGTTATATGAAGGAACTTCTTCTGAGTCATATGGTTATGGAGATATCTGTTAACCCTTGTAATCGGTATATGTGAGTCTATACAAGAGTTGGAAATTGTTTTCCCTCAAATGTAAAGGTAGGAAGTCATCAACAAACTATTTGGTCAGTCACTAGAAGCACCGTGCTTGTCTTTGTGTTTGCATTCTGAAGTTCCTCCCACACAAGGCACTCCATCCATCCATCCATCCATCCATCCATCCATTGTCTCCCGCTTATCCGAGGTCGGGTCGCGGGGGCAGCAGCTTGAGCAGAGATGCCCAGACTTCCCTCTCCCCGGCCACTTCTTCTAGCTCTTCCGGGAGAATCCCAAGGCGTTCCCAGGCCAGTCGAGAGACATAGTCCCTCCAGCGTGTCCTGGGTCTTCCCCAGGGCCTCCTCCCGGTTGGACGTGCCCGGAACACCTCACCAGGGAGGCGTCCAGGAGGCATCCTGATCAGATGCCCGAGCCACCTCATCTGACTCCTCTCGATGCGGAGGAGCAGCGGCTCTACTCTGAGCCCCTCCCGGATGACTGAGCTTCTCACCCTATCTTTAAGGGAAAGCCCAGACACCCTGCGGAGGAAACTCATTTCAGCCGCTTGTATTCGCGATCTCGTTCTTTCGGTCACTACCCATAGCTCATGACCATAGGTGAGGGTAGGAACATAGATCGACTGGTAAATTGAGAGCTTCGCCTTGCGGCTCAGCTCCTTTTTCACCACGACAGACCGATGCAATGCCCGCATTACTGCGGATGCCGCACCGATCCGCCTGTCGATCTCACGCTCCATTCTTCCCTCACTCGTGAACAAGACCCCGAGATACTTGAACTCCTCCACTTGGGGCAGGATCTCGCTACCAACCCTGAGAGGGCACTCCACCCTTTTCCGGCTGAGGACCATGGTCTCGGATTTGGAGGTGCTGATTCTCATCCCAGCCGCTTCACACTCGGCTGCGAACCAATCCAGAGAGAGCTGAAGATCACGGCCTGATGAAGCAAACAGGACAACATCATCTGCAAAAAGCAGTGACCCAATCCTGAGCCCACCAAACTGGACCCCCTCAACACCCTGGCTGCGCCTAGAAATTCTGTCCATAAAAGTTATGAACAGAATCGGTGACATAGGGCAGCCCTGGCGGAGTCCAACTCTCACTGGAAACGGGTTTGACTTACTGCCGGCAATGCGGACCAAGCTCTGGCACCGATCATACAGGGACTGAACAGCCCTTATCAGGGGGGCCGGTACTCCATACTCTCGGAGTACCCCCCACAGGATTCCCCGAGGGACACGGTCGAATGCCTTTTCTAAGTCCACAAAACACATGTAGACTGGTTGGGCAAACTCCCATGCACCCTCCAGGACCCTGCTAAGGGTATAGAGCTGGTCCACTGTTCCGCGACCAGGACGAAAACCACACTGTTCCTCCTGAATCCGAGGCTCGACTATCCGACGGACCCTCCTCTCCAGGACCCCTGAATAGACTTTTCCAGGGAGGCTGAGGAGTGTGATCCCTCTGTAGTTGGAACACACCCTCCGATCCCCCTTCTTAAAGAGGGGGACCACCACCCCGGTCTGCCAATCCAGAGGCACTGTCCCTGATGTCCATGCGATGTTGCAGAGGCGTGTCAGCCAAGACAGTCCTACAACATCCAGAGCCTTGAGGAACTCCGGGCGTATCTCATCCACCCCCGGGGCCCTACCACCAAGGAGTTTTTTGACCACCTCGGTGACCTCAGTCCCAGAGATGGGGGAGCCCACCTCTGAGTCCCCAGGCTCTGCTTCCTCATTGGAAGGCATGTTAATGGGATTGAGGAGGTCTTCGAAGTATTCCCCCCACCGACCCACAACATCCCGAGTCGAGGTCAGCAGCGCACCATCCCCACCATATACAGTGTTGACACTGCACTGCTTCCCCTTCCTGAGACGCCGGATGGTGGACCAGAATCTCCTCGAAGCCGTCTGAAAGTCATTCTCCATGGCCTCCCCAAACTCCTCCCACGCCCGAGTTTTTGCCTCAGCAACCACCAAAGCCGCATTCCGCTTGGCCTGCCGGTACCTATCAGCTGTCTCCGGGGTCCCACAGGACAAAAGGGTCCTTTAGGACTCCTTCTTCAGCTTGACGGCATCCTTCACCGCCGGTGTCCACCAGCGGGTTCGGGGATTGCCGCCACGACAGGCACCGACCACCTTCCACGTCCCAAGAGCCACTATTTTTAAAATTCTGTGAAAGACGCACATCCAGTGTACTTTCCTGCAAGCCTTGTATTGTTTTTTTTTCAGGAGTGGTGCCTCTGAAGAGCATTTTAGATACCAGGGTTTCACAGTTACTTTGCTTACATGTTCTTCAATAACCTAATTATTCAGAAAAACCGGATTCCTAAAATACCATAAACCTTTATTCTGATTAGAGAAATAAGGTGGTTGGACTCTGAAAAACAGAGTTACATTTCTTTGTGAATAATCAGATTATATGGCCATGTAAACCTATAACTGGGTTTTTGTTAAAGATTTTGTAGTCTGCGCGTGTGTTTGTTTTGGAGATGCTTTGAGCAGCCACATGCAGAAGCGTCCACAAAATAAATTTCCAGGGGCAAATATTCAGGCATTAATCCTTCTCCTGTCTGAAATAATCTGCCTCAGTATTTCAGAAATCTCTAAATTTATGTTGGTGAGCTCAATGTACAATGCTAAGATCAGCAACACAATCTAAAGAGCAAAAGTGTAACACTTCAAAAGTAGCGGGAGTTTTGTAGTCTGATTACTTTTTAAAGTAACGAGTAACCTAATGCAATATATATTTTATTGAAGTGAAAATTCCTGCGTTAGTATTACTCCAGCAGCACTGGGTGTAAGGCGGGAAGCACACTTACTGGGTTGGTCCTTTCCTTGGCTCAATCGCACAGCCATGCACAAAAGAGTTTGCTGCATGCAATCTGGGAACAGAAACCTGTAAATAAAGCTTCAATTTGACTAAACGTATTTATAAAACACAAGAAAACTAACATAGGTGTCATGCTTATTTTCTGATTAATGGTGGCCAATGATGACATTTAACTCTATTTTGCGCAGTTTAATAATGTCTGGACATTTTTGTCAAAGTAGAACTCCAGAAAATTACTTGGGGATTTAAATGCAAATATTAAGAAACCAGGGATCTGCCTTGATCGGGTTATGCACCTCAGGCCGATAATGTGTTCAGAAGGAATCTTGTCATTATTTCAGCAAGTGGTGATTGGGTCCATAATTTATCTAAAGTACAGACATAATTATTGGTGGGTTCTAAAAAGACCAATTTCAGGATAGAAAGCAATGAGATATTAAGGTTTGGTTTAAACCAAGCAGAAGAAAGGTTCAGTCAGTACTGGTGAATCTGATTGGAAGAGCATCCAGATGCTGTAGTAATAAACCAATAATGTGGTTTCATGGAATGGGGCTCCTGCAAGCAGAAACTGTATGAAAACTATAGTAGGCAATGCTTTAGGGAAAAAATAAGAACCTTGTTATTTTTGTTTTAGTTTAATGGCTTAAGACTAAAAGTTGCACAGAGGCACCTGCCCACTTGATTAAATAAATCATTTTAAACCAATCAGTCCATCCATTGTCTCCCGCTTATCCGAGGTCGGGTCGCGGGGGCAGCAGCTTGAGCAGAGATGCCCAGACTTCCCTCTCCCCGGCCACTTCTTCTAGCTCTTCCGGGAGAATCCCAAGGCGTTCCCAGGCCAGTCGAGAGACATAGTCCCTCCAGCGTGTCCTGGGTCTTCCCCGGGGCCTCCTCCCGGTTAGACGTGCCCGGAACACCTCACCAGGGAGGCGTCCAGGAGGCATCCTGATCAGATGCCCGAGCCACCTCATCTGACTCCTCTCGATGCGGAGGAGCAGCGGCTCTACTCTGAGCCCCTCCCGGATGACTGAGCTTCTCACCCTATCTTTAAGGGAAAGCCCAGACACCCTGCGGAGGAAACTCATTTCAGCCACTTGTATTCGCGATCTCGTTCTTTCGGTCACTACCCATAGCTCATGACCATAGGTGAGGGTAGGAACATAGATCGACTGGTAAATTGAGAGCTTCGCCTTGCGGCTCGGCTCCTTTTTCACCACGACAGACCGATGCAGCGCCCACATTACTGCGGATGCCGCACCGATCCGCCTGTCGATCTCACGCTCCATTCTTCCCTCACTCGTGAACAAGACCCCAAGATACTTGAACTCCTCCACTTGGGGCAGGATCTCGCTACCAACCCAGAGAGGGCACTCCACCCTTTTCCGGCTGAGGACCATGGTCTCGGATTTGGAGGTGCTGATTCTCATCCCAGCCGCTTCACACTCGGCTGCGAACCGATCCAGAGAGAGCTGAAGATCACGGCCTGATGAAGCAAACAGGACAACATCATCTGCAAAAAGCAGTGACTCAATCCTGAGCCCACCAAACCGGACCCCCTCAACACCCTGGCTGCGCCTAGAAATTCTGTCCATAAAAGTTATGAACAGAATCGGTGACAAAGGGCAGCCCTGGCGGAGTCCAACTCTCACTGGAAACGGGTTCGACTTACTGCCGGCAATGCGGACCAAGCTCTGGCACCGATCATACAGGGACTGAACAGCCCTTATCAGGGGGGCCGGTACCCCATACTCTTGGAGTACCCCCCACAGGATTCCCCGAGGGACACGGTCGAATGCCTTTTCTAAGTCCACAAAACACATGTAGACTGGTTGGGCAAACTCCCATGCACCCTCCAGGACCCTGCTAAGGGTATAGAGCTGGTCCACTGTTCCGCGACCAGGACGAAAACCACACTGTTCCTCCTGGATCCGAGGCTCGACTATCTGACGGACCCTCCTCTCCAGGACACCTGAATAGACTTTTCCAGGGAGGCTGAGGAGTGTGATCCCTCTGTAGTTGGAACACACCCTCCAATCCCCCTTCTTAAAGAGGGGGACCACCACCCCGGTCTGCCAATCCAGAGGCACTGTCCCTGATGTCCATGCGATGTTGCAGAGGCGTGTCAGCCAAGACAGTCCTACAACATCCAGAGCCTTGAGGAACTCCGGGCGTATCTCACGGGCCCTGCCACCAAGGAGTTTTTTGACCACCTCGGTGACCTCAGTCCCAGAGATGGGGGAGCCCACCTCTGAGTCCCCAGGCTCTGCTTCCTCATTGGAAGGCATGTTAATGGGATTGAGGAGGTCTTCGAAGTACTCCCCCCACCGACCCACAACGTCCCGAGTCGAGGTCAGCAGCGCACCATCCCCACCATATACAGTGTTGACACTGCACTGCTTCCCCTTCCTGAGATACCGGATGGTGGACCAGAATCTCCTCGAAGCCGTCCGAAAGTCGTTCTCCATGGCCTCCCCAAACTCAATCAGTCTATTCTGTTTATTCAGTCAGTGCATTGAATCTGCTTTATTGTTCTGTAAGAAGCAGTTCTTCCTGCTTCGTGAGTAAATTCCCCATTTGTGTGTTGTAGTGTCTATCTGGTGGCAAGAAGAATGATGGATTAAAATCTAAAAGTCTGCTTCAGCATGTTAGGTCACTACTAAACCTCTAAATTCTTTTTGTGATTAACACCCAGTATGTTCCTCACAGGCACACTACACAAATTGTCTGTAATGTAAAGGACTTCAACTTCTTTAAAGACAGGTTTTAGTTGCCCATAATGGACCATTTGAAGTGGTTAACATCAGAACATAGTTGGTCAAAGTGGGCACTGGAGCAGACTTTTAAGAACAAAAGACAGGTAAAACAAACTTTCAGTTAATAGGAGCTTCCAAACATATTACTCAGGAGAAGAGAGCTTTCATTTGGGCCACTTGAATGTGTGAGAACTTGGTATTTTGTAGCTTTATTTACAGAGAATTTAATCTTTTTAGGATGGGTAGCAGAAGAGTCTGTGTTTTTGTGGTGCCATCTTTAAGATGTTGTCTTTGTTTTTTTTTTTTCTTCTAATCAGTCTCTAACCATGAATTTCAAAGGGATGACACTGGTCATTTGTATAATCTTTTTGGTAATAAATTGTGATTTTGAGACAATAAAGAGCGCTTTAATATACATTGAAAAACTGAAGTAATTATGCATTTATATAAATTTGTAGGTGCAGGAATAATGAAACAAGTAGAACCAGAAGGCAACTGCTTTCAAACTTCTTACCTTTTAAGCTAGAGCGAAGTGGTTTGGCTCAGGGGCATGGTGGGAGAGACAGAAGGAGATGTTGTCATGGAGATGGGACTGGATGTGTGGAGAGGATCCGCTGATTAAATGTCCTGCTGCATTCTGTGTATGCATTTATAATGCCCTTTGCTCTGCTTATAACTTGGTCATCTGCCTAACTGATAAAATTGTGGGTCCTATTGTGCACCAGTACCAAAGATAAACAAGGCTCACACCCATATCTAAAATTATTTGTTAACCATTAAGTAAGTATAGTATGGCACTATAAAGACCTGCATGTCTATCTTCCTGACCTGGTAGTGAAACCAAAGACTGAACTAGTTTAGGAAGACAAGAATTCTGGACTTCTGATGTTTCAATGTACTAAATGTACTATTTGTATTCTTTGAAAGTAAATTGTTCTTTCTGTTGTTCTTTTTATATTTATACTCCGTGTGTGCAACATACTGTATGTGTATATGTTTATGTAGATATTTATTGCCCGTATATGAATGTTTAAGCATTCTCATTTTCTTTTATTTGTTAGTCAAGCAAAGCCAGTGTTGAATGAATTGTTCTGGGTCATTATTAGCCATACAGCCCAATATGAGAATAAGCAGACATGAAAAATGAGCAAAAGGAAGACTTTTTGGTTTCACACATGGTGTTCATATTAAATGTTTGTCCCAAACCTTGAGGGTTGCAAGGGTATGCACACCACCATCAGATGAGCACAAAATCACTTGCAAACAATGTAATGTGAACTTTTTCTGTACTTCTGATTAATAAAAATTGTATAGTATGAACTTTTTTTTTAACTCTGATAACACACACACAATTATTAACACAATGAAAATAATTTTAGAGTAAAGGCAGTTACTCACCAAATTATTGAAGGGCAATTTGTTCTCTAAATAAAAATCTATTTTTATATTAAAATACATACGGAAGCGTATTAGGGCGACAGTGAAGAAAAAAAAACTAAATGTCGAGATTAAAGTCGACATGTTGACTTTATCCTCGACATTTCCACTTTATTCTCTCCATTTACATCGAGATTAAAGTCGACATTTCCACTTTATTCTCGTAGTTTATTTTGTCATTAAAGTAGAATGTCATAAATGAAACTTCATTTTAAAATAAATGTTTAATTTACTAGATTTTCTCAAACCCTGTCATAAGTTATGTAGCACATTAACTGCTTTGTATTAAGTGTTCCCCGACCCGTTATTAATCACTACGCGCTTCTTAAACTGACTTCCTCTTGCATTGAGGAGGCGCAGGCAGCGATTGCCGCACAGTATACATTCACTTCATAATATTCCTGCTCTCTGAACATTTAGAATGCTAACATAAATACTTGATATCATTTTCATGATGAAATGCATTAAAGTAGGTATTAAACATGCACTCTGGTGTACGTTCATTGTAAAGACGTTTATGGCAGGTGTGACGAGGCTCCAAAAAACTGGATGTATGAATGGGTATCGCACAGGTTTAACTGAAATATTGTGTAAATGTTGGGTTCGTGATCTGGTGGTCGAAGACACGAACACAGAATTCAATGGATGTTCTTCTGTGCGGACTTTCTTTACTGCATGTGTACTGTCTCTGTCTGACGTACCAACACCCCCGTTCCTATCCTTACTTTTTCATTCTCCACATAACCAATCACCACACGATAAACGTCTTTGTGAAATTAAAACTAGTTATAAACTCGGACCACGGAATGTTCAGAACTTTAAAAAATCTTCGTTATACATTTTTAAATATGCCATCCATTCAGGGTTACGCCCATCCCAGCAAGCATCGTGTGCAAGGCAGGAACAAATCCTGAACGGGACGCCAGCTGATTGCATGGTGAATACGACCACAGTCACACCCCAGGGTCAATATAGCATAACAAAACCCCACTGCCTACATGACTTTGAAAGGAAACTGAAGTACGCTGAGTAAACCTGGCAGGAAAACATACAAACTCAAGGCAGGGTACACCTGGAACCTCCTTGCTGCCAGGCAGCAGTGCAACCTCTACGTCACCGTGCCCCCACATGATTAGTACATGCTTTACTGCATTTCATCATGAAAATTATATCAAGTATTTATGTTAGCATTGTAAATGTTCAGGGAGCAGGGATATCATAAAATTAATGTATTCTGTGTGGTGATCGCTGCTTGTGCCTCCTCTTTGTGCAGAGGAAATCAGTTTAAAAAGCACGAAGTGATTAATATGGCTCGGGGAACGCTTAACACAAAGCATTTCATACGCTACATAATTTATGACGGGGTTTGGGAAGATCTACTGAATTAAATATTCATTTTAAGATGAAGTTTAGTGTACACTGTTCTACTTTAATGACAAACTACGAGAATAAAGTTAACATGTCGACTTTAATCTTGACATTTAGTTTTTCCGTAAATACATGATTGTGTGCATATGTAATTATATGCAATATATACTATAACAATATATAATTTATGCATTATTATATATAATAAAATGTGTGTATTTGATAGGTTAATGACTGACATGGCTATTTCACCAATACTAAACCATACATTAAGAGTAAATTTCCTGTGTTTTGGCCCAGTGTAAATTTAAGGAATTTCCTCTTGGATCCACTGTCCTTTTGTCAGTAATTAATTGTTCGTGTGGTGTTTGCACATTTTTAGTATGTGTTTTCATTTAGATACTAATGTGGAGGTGTGTAAGCGTGTGTGGGACCAGGGTTGAACTCGTTCTCTGTCCAGGGCTGATTCCTGCATTCCACCTAGTGCTTCTGGCTTAGGGTCTGGCCTCTGTGACACTTAAATGGGTTAAGTGTATTTAAGAATTGTATGTCATGTTGTTATGTTTTGCAGGTTTAAATAAGACGTGTATGCCACTGACAGGATAGACTCTGGTCTGTGGTTGATTAGAAAAAGTAGTGTGTTGTTTTTAAAATGCAGTTTGAGACCCAATTAATGTTTACAAAAGGTAAATATATGGAGATAGCATCTTTTTTTTTTACTTTATATGATAATTTTTATTATATTCCACACCTTTTTCCATTCCTTTCTTGATCTCAAGGAAATTTTATACAGCACACTGAAAAAGTGAGGAGATCAGTTAGATGTCTAAATAAACATGTGCACACATTGGAATAGCACTGGAGAATACTTTGGTGTTCCTTTTTATGTTTATCCTTCACTTGATTGGTATTGGTATTTGGGTATCAAAAAGTGTACAACATATCCTGATAATCTACAATAAGAGGAGGATAGTGTGATGGTGGAGTGGATAGCATTTCTGCCTCATGGCTGCAGTAGCCCAGGTTCAGCTCCTAGCCTGGGTTGAGTTTGCACTTTTACCCTCAGGTCTGCTAATGTTTTCTCCATATAGTATGGTTTCCCCCTACATTTCAATTGACATCTGTCCTTAATTGTCAACTTTGAATTGGTGCAGCCCTAATGAGCATGAGTGTGGTTTTGTAGATATACTGTATGTGCTCGGCAGTGGACTGGCATTCCGACAGGGTTTTTTTTGTACTTTGTATCCAAAGATATTAAGTTCCAACTCATTATGATTAACAGAGAAAATGGATATATGAATTACCAAGTGCACAGTCCTGAATGTAACCATAAAGAAACAAGCTCTCATAAATGCACAATCCTCAACTTTTTGTTTTTTTTCAGTAGTATATTGAGAGATTAATACTAATATTTCTCTATGCAGTGCTGTTCTGGCATCTTGAGCCCTATCGTTGCTAACAGTGTTGCTTCCTCCAGAAATGAAATTGCCAGGCCATGCTATACTGTTCAGTACCATTCAGTACTTTTCTGCCATCTTGAACTCTCTCTGTGCTCACAGAAATGTATTCTCCAGACTGTGCTTCCTTATAGAATTGTTTCTTGCAGTTAAATTCTCCAGGAAGTCAGATTTTGGCAGGCTATAGGCCTAAGCTTAATTTTTGCGTTCTCTCTCTCTTTTTCTTCAAATATTTATTTGGTGTTATTTGAAAGCATCTTGGCCTGTTACCAACACATTATGTTTGCTGCACCCCCGAATCTTGCACTGTATGTCCTCATGCTTCTGTTTATCTGATTATTACGCTGCAGGCAACCATGTGGGCAAGCCATGACTGCATGCAAAATGTGTTTCCTCCCAAGAAACGCAGCTGTCCTGAAACAAATGCTATTTTTTTCCCATTTGCCAGACACATGCAGTATGAAATGCCGTCAGAAGCACCACTGAGGTGTTTGGGTTTGCCACTGTAGGGATATGCGACCAGCCTTCCCTATTATAGCTATCCTTAGTCCTGGTGACCCTTGTCCTTTGTAAAGGGCTTTGACATGCTCTCTTCTTTCATTACTCTCTCTGTGGTGTAATAAGCTGCCACATGAGCTGGTCCATTTTAATGAGTAGATCGGCAGACATCATCCTTTCAGTTACAGTCTGTTTATTAGCTAGGGTAAATATTTTGAACATTAAGACAAGGTAGGGTATCCCTACAGGTTTCCTTTTGTTGTGCTCAGCAAAAACCTAGACCCCCCTCTACCTTGTTCAGGTAAACAGAGGAAATCTAAGTCTGTTGAGCCACCAATTCAATTATCAGTAAGTCAAACCATAAGAATGAGTGTGCACAGAGCACCCAGACATTATTTGGTGGATCTATAAGACTAAAGGTCAGCATACTGTGCCATGATCTACTTTGGTTTTTAATTAGAATTCTAGATACTTGGCAGAGTGTAACATTATTTGCACTTGGTAAGTATAAATGACTCTTACAGAACCAACCTTCTGAAAATAATTTAGAGATTTATGGCAGTACAACATACTCACTGTGTAGGTAACACGTAGAAGCAATTAAAAAGAAAAATTATATTTTAGATTGCAAAAGATATGAACAACAAAATATGAAAGGACGTAGCAGCAGTGGAAACTGAGCAGAGAAAAGCAAACAAGTGCATCTGGGACTAGTGACACGTTCGACTCTGACAAGTTCTCAGAATAAAACCACTTTAGTCTTGAACAGTAGAGGGAGTGCAGTCAATCAAAATGTATTTATAAAGTGGATCCAGGAGAATTTCTTTGATTAAATAATGAATCATGTACTCAGGAACACAAAGGGAAATTAAAAGGAAGTGCATTAATGACTGATACCAAGAAACACTTCATTAAACAAAGGATTGTGGGAATTTGGAGCAGACTACTGAGCCATGTAGTTAAAGTGGAAACCTTGACAACTTTAAAAAAAAAAGTTCTGAATGAGATATTTGAATAACTTAGATGTTAGCTAAACAAAGGAGTTTGATGGACTGAATAGTCTACTCTCGGTTGTCAAACCTATTATATTATTTTGTATCCTGAACTTGGATTTGTTTTTGGGTGTTAGGAACTTCCATTTTCTTATAGAGGCCAAGAGAAAATCTTTCCTATAATGGGAGTGGAAAGGGTAAGAAAGAGCAGAACCAGCACACCACATGCATACACAGATTATTTTATTGTTTTAGATAAAAATGTCATGTCCATGTTAAATAGTGGCTAAAACAAAATTGCATAAAAGAACATAGAGCCATCGGAAGAGCATGTACGCACTGACTCCGAATCAATCGGCATATTGAATTCTGTCAGATGGATGTAACCCTGATCATTCGCTAGAAAGCTGATAAGCTCATTGATGATGGTGAAAAAAACTGTCCCTGATTCCATTACCAGGGATCCTGATGCCTGAAGGTATCAATACGCATTGAGTATCTTATCTGATCTGTATAAATTCAGAGCATAATTAAGTAAATATAACCAACTGTAGTAGTAGATATCTTTATATGCACCAGGGGATCATAAGGATTTTTTAACAACTTTGTTCAGCTGTAAGTGTCTGGAAGCCAATTTCTATTAATTTAAACCTCATGCAACAATAATTCATAAAAACATGCTTATACTGTTCAAACACCTACAATTTTCAGCATCTCTTCTTTTTGTGATGTTCAATAATAAATCTCAAGTATAGTTATTTAAGGCATTGGGAGTTAGCTGATATACAGACTGCTTCATTTTGTTAGATCACTTAATGCAACATAGACCATTGTTTGAATCAGGGAAATGCATAAACTTGATATTACATTTCTTTGAAATATATATCTGATCAAATTTATATTTTATAAAGTTGACTGGATTTTTTTTTGTTTTGCATCTCTGTTTTCTTCTGTGTCAGCCATTACATATTCAATATCCTGAGCAACACTAGGTTTTGTGTGTATGTGTGTGTGTGAAGAATTTGACCAACAACCAATATAAAAAGGCCTGAAAATCAAGTTCAAAGTTTGTCATGTGCACAGTAAGGAAACATGTTTCCCTGTACAATGAAATTCTTTCTTTGCTGTCCACACCAAATAACAAAATCAACGTATAAAGATAAACATAAATAATAAGTAGAAGATAGATAATAAGTAACAGAGGCAGCATAAAGTATAAAAACAGAATAGAAGTATAAGAGTAGAGTTTTATTCTTGAAACTTGCAGAATATGTTTAGGAAATGACCAGATTCCAAAATACAGAAATCTCAAAGTACCAGTCACTATTTCTTACCTTATAGCGACCTCTGTAACGTCAGCCTTCTCTCTGTTAACAAAGACTCTTTATGCAACTCTCAGGCCAACATTCATTTAACATTTTGGCTTCTCCTCTGTGTAAACAGTCTTAGATTTATCCCTGAAGCTTGGTCATTGTTTATATTTACATCACTCTTAAAAATAGACTTTTTTCCCCTCTTGTAATTTAGATTTTATTATCTGACTGATATCATCACCCTACTCTGTGATCTGCTCTGTCAGTCAATTTTCACTTTAATAGGCTCTTCAGAGTTTGTTGTCATTTATCATATAAAGATCTATTGTTACCTGTACTTATATCTTATTGCTTTGAAGTGTTCCTGTAACATTGTGATGATGCTCTCTGTGAAGCCAATATCACAATTGTAAGTTATCATGCAGTTTAATACATTATATTTCCTTTCAAAGCATGTACTGTCTGGGATTGCTGTCTGCAGATATCATAGTACAATGCAGCTTGTAAACAGTATATTCCTTTTTATAATTTCTACTTTTAAAAAGTAAACCTTGTGCTAAATAACACAGCAAAAATAAGTGGTTTAGCCAGTTATGTTCTCTATGAAATAAGTATTAACTATTTTTGAGACATTGAACAAATTATAAGTGCCGAGCCTGAAATGTATATTTGCATGCAAACCAAATGTATTTATGTAACAAAATGCAATATATGTTGTATCTAAAAAATCGAGTGTGATTTGAGGGTGGGATTAGCAATACAGCTGAATCATTTGAAAAGGTCGCCATTTAAAGATCACTTAAGTTCACTTCCATCTGTCGATGTCAGTCTCATACCATGCATGCCATTTGGAAGACATCCCCCTGTGAAAGGCAGAGTAATAGAGTCCTAAGCGATGCCTGTTTTGTTACTGGTTTGGCAGATTCAGGCACTTCTGTTAAAGAGTGCAGCTCTCTTGTTTCCTATCAGAATGTGATTTTTGGAGAAGGGGTAGTATATCTGAAGGTACCATCAGTCACATTCAATATGGTTTGAATTGCTATGCATTCTGGTTATGTTTCAATGATGCACCGCTTACTTTTAGCCAAATTCAGTGTGTGGCAAATAGACAAGACCAAAGCAGATACCTTAAATCTGACCCGTTTTTGCCCTCTTTCACATTCTAAGAAATAACTACATTGTCCTTAAAATATTGTTGTGATTTGTTTTCTACAACTCATTCTTCCTCTCTCTGTTTTGTAACTGTTTGCAGCTCTGCCTATGACCGGGAAAACAAAGTCCGGGTTGCCATCAAGAAAATTAGTCCTTTTGAGCATCAGACCTACTGCCAGCGGACTTTGCGTGAAATTAAGATCCTGTTGCGCTTCAAGCATGAGAACATCATTGGGATAAATGATGTCATTCGTGCACCCACTCTCGACCAGATCAAGGATGTGTATCCTTTTGTGTGAACACATTTTCGGTGAGCTTTTTAAAGTCCCTAAAGTCCAAGCATCCAACTTGGTTATTCAGCCTAATGTGTATTGTAAATGTGTGCCTGGGCTAGAGTACCATGTCCTTAATCATAGGTGGATATAACTTTATTTGTCCCCAGGGGTAACTTTGGCTTTTTACAGAAGCTCTTTAAGTAAATAAGTACACACACACCAGAATGACTAAAAAGGAAGAAAATGTAAAAGAAAAAAGAAAGAGAGAAAACTTTTGAACTTATTTTACAGCCACGGTGAGGCATTATACAGGTATCTTCCTGCTGGTATGAAGGAGCCACAACTGCATTTCTTGACACACTTCTACTGAATAATTCATTAACAAAAAGTAGTGACACATTTCCCACCATGCAATCAATCCCCAAATCCCACCCCGCCCCACCTACACAATCACCTGTACTTGGATATATACAAAATAAAGTATGTGTATTTTTCTAAACATAGTCCTCCATCAAGGCAGTAAAGTGGAATAGTGAAATTGTAACTGTAGTTGTAATTGTAATTGCACTTCGTTGTTATCTATTTCCATGTGTGTTACGCTGCTTTTTATGACAGAAAATGTCATAGCTGTGTCCTTTACGTTCAACACTGGTATACAGTCCAACAAAGAAAAATGCCAGTAGTCCCTCCTAGTAAGATTTCTTCCAGCATTTTGATCATACAATTGATACAACTGTGGCACACTCATGTTTATTTTTCTGTAATCCGCATTCTTTTCCCAAAATTGTGACATGTTGCACTGGTTCCTCAGAATCTTTAAGGCTCCTTACATTTAAAGCCTTGTTAGGCATACTTCAGCAGTTTTTAGAAGTGGTTTTAACAAGCAGTACATGCAACAGAGCTTCGTTTTCATCCTGGACCAGAAACAGAAATGTACACTCACTTAGTCTATTTTAACTCACTCATGCCCAATTATTTTTTATCACAAATCACATATGACATTTTCAAGAAGATTTTACACTTTATATTCTGGTATTAATGCAGTAATTATTCTAGAATATGCCTAAAGAGCCATAAATGACAAGGTTAGGAAGAGTGACTAGTGTTTTGAAATAATCAGTGATCGGGCATAAAAAAAAAATCATAGCATTTTCTTGTCATCTGACGAGCATCATGGTAAGTGAAAATGTAAAAAACCATGCAGAACAGCCTGCACTGCCAATGCTACAGTCATTTCCTTAATGATGCCTCAACAGTTACATTGTACAGGACCTGATGGAGACAGATCTCTACAAGCTGTTAAAGGCACAGCACCTGAGCAATGACCATATCTGCTATTTCCTCTATCAAATCCTGCGAGGCTTAAAGTACATCCACTCTGCCAATGTACTACACCGGGATCTGAAACCCTCTAACTTGCTGATCAACACCACTTGTGATTTGAAGGTCAGTGTCAACTGATTTCTATGATGGAGTGTGGTATGACACGTTAGACTTTTCACTTTCACCTTTCTTTCATTTTATTTTCAGATTTGTGATTTTGGCCTTGCTCGGGTAGCTGACCCTGACCACGACCACACTGGCTTTCTAACAGAATATGTAGCCACACGCTGGTACAGGGCACCTGAGATCATGCTCAATTCCAAGGTGAGTCCATGTTTCTGACTACAGAGTTGTGCAGAAGAGATTCTGAATTTAAAGGTTTTTTTCTTAAGCCTTGCAAGATCAGTAAAAGAAGTTTGACTTGTACATTTGTTCAGAAAATTCAAACAAGTCACACAAAGTTATGTTTGTTTAATTAAAGGAGAAATTTCCCCCTTTTGTCATATGGAGCTTTGAAACATTTACCAGGACTTGTATGGCTATGTTTGATTTTTTTAAATATGGATGTGTTTTGCTAATTTTTGAAGTGGTTGTAAATGTCTTAAAATTCTCTGTGATTTACCATATACTTAACAGTACCTGAAATACTTGAGGGGGGAAAAAAATACACAGAAACCTTATCTTTGCCAGCGTATGTAAACCATGTTTCTTAGAGAAATCTTCTTTTATGCTGTCGGAAATTCAGAATCTTATACTATCAGATCAGAAATAAGAAAATGATAGTCATATTACGGCCTAACAGGTTAGTCACATCCAGATGATGTGACTCAATTGTTTAAACTATATGTATTTAAACTGTGTTTGTGTTTAAATTATTATATTGAAGATCATGTACAAAGGTGGTTTGCGTTTAATTGACATTGTTTCTAATTTGCTGTCATTGAACTAGGCAGTTCCTATAGGATTCTGCTGATATTTTCAAGGCTGTATAATACGGAGATAACCACAACCACACAAAACCAACAAAATATCAGCACAAACTTGTCTAAAACATCAGATGAAGAGACAGGTTTAAAAGAGTCATAACATATCATGGCACACTGGAGGATGCAGAGGAAATTTGACACATCCAGAACCAATGTAGGGATTATAATATCCCTCTAAAACTGATAACCCAATAAAAAAAAATTATCAGGAAGTCAACCAGCAAGCTGGTAGCCACTTTAAAAGGAATTGCAAGAATTTATGGCAGTAAGGTGCTACTCTTGGTATATTATAGCTATTTCATATGTTCTCCACAGTACTGAGTTATGGGCTAGAATCACAAGATAGAAACCATTTTTCACAGAACTCCCAAGCCTATTTAGATTATACAAAAAGAAACGGCAAGTTTCCTAAAAAATGTGGGAAAGTGTCTTATTGTCTAAAGAGACCATGATAGATCTTTTTGGTTTTGGATTCTGAAAGATATCTTTGGTGCAAAGCCAACACTGTTAATCACCTAAAGGACATGGGACCCAAAAATGATGGTGGCAATAATATGCTGCGTGGGGGTGCCCTTTTTCCATTGGGGCAGATCCTTTGGTCCTGGTAATTGGGTAAAGTGAATACCTCCAATTATTGAGCTATTCTGCTATAACCCCTGCTGTTGTACTCCCAAAAAAGTGAAGATAAAATGAAACTGTCTACCAATAGGTTCAAAAATCCAGCAAATATTAGTTTTTCGCAGATATCTTAAGTAGAGACAAACTTGTATAAGCCTCTAACAAATATGTCTTTTTTTATTAGAATTGTTTAGATATACTCTTTGTTACAACAAAACATTAACTGAATATATTGAAACATGTTGGCTGGTCTGATGGACAACTTAACAATGCTTACAAATGAGTCAATAGTTAAATGTCATATTTGAAAATGACGTAATTCAAGTGCTCAGGGTTGGTGGTGACACATTGTAGAATCATTAGGGTGTCTGAACGCGACTCTAATAAGTTTTAAATGTAAGGACACTGGGAACCCTGCAAATATTTTAACTTCAGCTATGAATAAAAAGGCAGTAAGTAAAAGAACAGAGGAAGGAATGCAGTGAAGGAAAAGTTGATTATAAGATGCAATAGTCAATGTATCTGAAAGACAAGTACAAACAATAACTTATTAACTATATAAATATAAGTAGAAAATCAAAACTACACAAGAAAAGAGGTGGAGCTTGAGACATAATTGAAGCATTTAGAACCTTGGAACCTTATGGACAGACAAACATACAGAGTAGTCACAAGCCTTTTGTGGCCCCAAATGTGATGTAAGGCACTTTTAGGAATAATCTTCACTTGGCTTATTTTTTCATTTTGGTAGTAGCATTTTTGGATAGACCTTAATGATGACCATTTGAGCTATTATTTAAATCTTGAGGGTTTCTGTATTTCACGGGTGAAGTAAGCAGCTAGAAACCAGATACAGGGGGAATCCCATTGTAACGAAATTCATGGGACCATAAAAATATAATGAAATTTTTGTTATAACAAATATGGGGAAAATATGTATACTATTGTGACTGGGGTTGCCAATGATTCATCATTCCTAAGAGCAGCAGTGCAAGGACAGCTCCTTAGCTGCTCTGCTGCGTCTGGTAAACAGTAATTGGTTGTCCTCTGCATGATCAGGCTTACCATGTAACATGCTTCTTGCACGATGTTTAGAGCATTCAACACTGGGTTTTGATCTGCTCTTCCTCACACGCTCCTGGTCTGCCACAGCCACCAGTGTTTTTCTGTTCTGATGGTGGGACCTAAAGCAGGGTTAGCAGCTCCTATTTCCCCCATGTTGCAGCTCCTGTCTCATGTACTTCCGTACCAAAGCATCAGCTCCTATTTTGAATGAAGTCTTGTGACTTTTCCTGCCTTCTCTATACAGTAATAAATTACCTGTATTTTCCTTGGAAACCTGAACTCCCCTTCCTGTCTCGTACAACTCTGAGACCCAAGCTTGACAATACCTGTATAAAAAACAGCTCTTCTTATCCTGCAAAAAATATTTTATTTGAAAATACATGTAACTTTTTTTTCAGTGTAAACTGATGCCGTTACTCACTTTTTTTGTTCATCATAAAGAAAACTTTGAGAAGCAGTATGAAACTCGAACAGTACAATATCTGCACACAACTCAGATATCCACGCGGACACTCGGTGGAGCACTAACTCAGAATTCGGCTATACCTGTATGATGTCACACCTATACACTCTTGCCGAGACTGCCTGAGACCGGACATTTTGCAACAGACTTTCTTTTGTTCTAACAAGAAAGTGATAGCCTATTGCAGGGTTCCCGAGACTCGTTGAAAGTATAGGTGTGGCATTAAGTATTTTTTTGCATTGCATTGTTATCTTTGATGGCCATTTTTGGTTCAAAAAATGTTTGTAATACTGAAATTTACATTTTGTTAAAACGAAATCCGTTAAACATGATGTTGTATGCACTTTTGTCCAGGCCAACATAAGGTATTCATTATTTTGAAAATTTGTTTCTGCGGTATTCGCTATAATGGGATTTGATCTGTGTAAGGCACTATTATTGTGTATATTTATTATTAATTTTTCATCTTGGGTTTAGATGTGAGGACATCTGCATCTTAGTATCTAATTATGGTGGGAAAGTAGTCTAGAGGTAATGTGCCAAAAAGATTGATAAAGCAGCCCTTATAAATAAATTTTTTTTTTCTGAAAAGCAAACCCAGGTTCTGTTGATATAAGTAAACTTTGAAAATATACCATTTTTTTCTTTTTTTACCATAAAAATGTACTCCGTAAAGTGAAAAAGATAATAAACTACAATCTAAGGTAATTCAGATATTTCATACGTACACTGGGGAGCATAAGTAACAAAAAATGTATGTGTACATTGTAGGAGTAAAAAAATAGTGTGAAAGCTATGGAAATGTCATTTAGGACATAAAATAAATAACTAGATGGGAGTAGCGATCTAAAATGCAAGAGAGTGTAGCTGAATTTTGAGGTGCAATTTAAACACAGAGCTTTAGAGAGCAGAAGAAATACAGGTAAATGAGAGGTACAAAAGTTGCTTTAAAGGGACTTTGGAGTGGTCAAAGGTCAGCATCAGAAGAGTTAGAGTCTCATTTGGTTGATAACTGGCACAAAATGATGACTGATAGTCAGAGGTATTGGAATTCACAGATGCATTAAACAAGTTCATAGGAATGCTTTGAAGGCATATATATATGGAACAAGAACATTAGAGGCGCTGAACCAAATTTAAAACCCTGACAACAGTATTTTGAGTGAGTTAATATTTTGTGGAGCAAGTCCATTAAAAAGAGAATAGCAGAATAGTGACTGAGAGTTGAGGAAGGTCTCATCTAAACGCGAGATGCAGTGTTGGAGTTTCTCAGTCTCCTGGAGATGATGTTCCACCTGAAATGTGAAATGTATTGTTCAAATTGATGACCATTATGATTTCAAGCTTGGTGACAGAGGGAAATTGGACATAACAGGGAAGAGTTACCCCTTTTGAGTTGAGGGACTTCAGTCTTACTGGTACTTGGCTGTGGAAATTTAGCATGAGGTTATCAAATAAGCTGGTTGGTTATCTCTTGCCCCATAAATAAAAAAGCCCACTAAAAAATTAATTACTGTATAGTTTCAGTAGGTAATGAGTCAATCCAAAAGATGTAGGGCAGACCAAGAATGAAACAATGCTGTATGTCTTGCTCACTTTGGTCTGCATGCATCATCTTAAGCAAATGTGTTGCCAGCCTTGCCCACAAAGCAATGAATGTTCAATTTACATCTAGAGAGTGGAGTGGATTAAAAATGCGCCTTCAGAGAGTATCTGAAACTCACTGTGTGATACTATTAAATGAGAAATGTGCCGAAGCTCAATTTTGCAAAATGCCATAGTTACTGTTCACTACACAATATAATATATAATGAATTAGTCACCCTATGTTTGAATAACAAAGGAGGACTGGAACAAAGGTACTTCTATAGCTTAAAAATGATCATACATGCCTAAATTATTGCATATAATGTAGTAACAAATATAACTAAAAAAATCACACTAGAGTATTTGTATTTGTATGACACTATGAAAGATGAGTGGATTCTGAATATTAATGGAAGGATTTCTTTTTTGGGTTACCTTCAACTTCAGTTTTAATTGTTTCACACTGATAAGATTTTTGCTCTGTATAACTTTTCAAGTATCAGTAGTTTTAATCTGTCTTTCTGTAAGTAGTCTTCATTACTGTACATAAGTCTGCTGCAGCCAACATGTCTTGTCCAATTAATTTATTGTAAGGGACAGTTAAACCGGAATACTAGCTTTTGGGTTAATTAGGATGAAATGATTTATTACCTGGATGTACTGTAGGAAAACTGTTTCAAGGCTCTGTTTAATGCAGATTAGGTACAACAATCTGTTCTTTTCTTGACAAGCATGGCTAAAGAAACTGGAGTAGTGCCCATACCTCTTTTTGCTGCCGTTCCCACTACCTCTTCTTTCCATTTTCTTTGCCTAAGCCCCAGCCATCTGTCACTTTTCTTTTTTCCTCAGTATCTGCCCACTCTTTGTATCTCTTAATCTAACTCCTCCTACATTTACTATCTTCTTTAATGTCTTTCCCCACTACCTCCCCACACTGTTGCCTACATCTAACCCTAACCATCTGTCTTATTTCTGTCTATCTTTTCATTTGTCTATGCTCTTTTTTCCTAATACTTGCTGACACTGCTTTTGCCTACCTCTTAAGTTGTCCTCATTTTTCTGTTGGTTTCCCATTCTCACTCAATTCCAGCTCTGTATGTTTCTAACTTAATTCCTCCTTAAGCCTTTACTTTATCAGTTTTCTGTCTCTCCATACTCTAGTTTTAACTACATTTTAATTTATCTGTTTTTATTTCCTGTATCTCATCTCGTCTGTCATGGTAACACTAGGATAGCTGAACAGAGAGGCTTGCAGTCCACGTGTTTTCTTTGAAAGCCTATACAATGAGCAGTCATCTGATTCAAAATCAATGTTTATTTGCAGGGCTACACCAAATCCATTGATATATGGTCAGTGGGTTGTGTTTTGGCTGAAATGTTATCAAACCGACCCATCTTTCCTGGAAAACACTACCTGGATCAGTTAAACCATATTCTTGGTAAGTGCCTCTTTAGTAAAAGTGTCTATAGGCCTAGCACTTCCTTCTGTTTCAGCTGAATGCATTACAATAAAGGATGATGAAATAATGATTAAGTATGAGGGTGTGAGCAGGGCTGATGCTGAGTTTATAATGTGTATATGCAATCTAAAATGTTTTGCAATAAAAACCTCTGTAATGCTATGCTTGGATATAATCCATCAATATTTGCTACTGATATGTACTATTTTCTTCTAATGAACCGTTTAGGCATCCTGGGGTCCCCTTCACAAGAAGATCTAAACTGCATCATCAATATTAAGGCCAGAAATTATCTGCTTTCCCTCCCAATGAAGAACAAGGTGCCTTGGAGCAGGCTTTTCCCAAATGCTGATCCTAAAGGTTAGGGTTTGAACTATAGTCCTTCAGATTGGTTTGTAAAGAGTGATTAAAACCTCACATAATCCTGTCCTGAATTGGTTTCATTTCTAAAATTTAAATGTCACTACACTCAGAAGAAATGTTAAAAGTCAGAAACATTGTACACCGTACATTCATTTTTCACTTGTCTAACACCATTAGCTGAAGAGGTCTCCCATGGTGAAATGAGGGTGAATGTCAAAACCCCTGGGAGTTTGGGATGTCCCCATGGTGAATGTCAGAAATGATACAAAAGGGGATAAATATCCCATCAATCGCTTGGGTGACCCACCATGACCCACTCACGCACTTAATGACGTCAATACACAACTCCGTGACTGACAAATGCAGCTCTCGGTTGTTTTTCAATGTTTTGATTTTTGCTCTTCTTCTTAACAAATGTGTTGAAATTTGTATGGTTTTCTCTTGCTTTATATACAACTAACAAGTTGTGCAAAACGTCACCATATAATACAATGCAATATACCATATTGAATACAACATTCACTGCTGAAATGCATGCCCATATACAGTAGGTGTTACCAGATGGAGCGTATGAAGTGATTGTTTGTCTTACATTTTTTATTTTCCCAAAAAAATTACAAAACGCATCATTCTCAGGACTTGGGCATCCAGAACTTATTTCAGCAGTGTTGGGCACAAGGCAGGAGCCAACACTGGATGGGGTGCTAACCCATCATAGGTACACACACCTGCACACAGATTCATTATTACAGGGGGGCAATGTTGAATCTTGAAACTAATCTAACAGATATATCTTTAAGACATGGTTAGAATACACAAGAACCCATGTAGACACAGGGAGAACATGCAAACTCCACCCAGACAAGAATCAGGCTTTGAATTCCAACTCTGTATAATGGATCTAGGAATTGGTAGAAGTAATCCCCATACCAAAAAGCCACCCTTAAAACTACGGTTTCAAGGTTTATATAAAGAGCCACTCACAAATTTAAAGTAACATTCAAAGAAGGAGTAATGACATCTGTTATTTTAATATTGAGTGGTGTTCTTCTGAGATTGTTGTGGCTGTGGCAATTGCAAACTGTGTCCTAGCTTAAAACTAAAGAGTATTGCATCTACGTAGTGCTCCACTATTGTCGCATTTGGTTAAAGGAATGAAAATTCTTAAACAGTGTCAAAAATTTTATGCATTTACAGTAGATACAATATGTTTTGATATTACTGTTCCTGCACCATGCAGAGGCTGAAGTTATTATTTAGAAAGAAAAATAATTATACATCCTTCAACAGTGGATGTTACACAATATGCAATATGCACTGGGAAAACTACCTATCATCATACTTGTAACACATGTAGCACTAGTAAAAACTATTTATGGTGGTCTGTGGTTTGATGCAGCAGTATCACCATCCAGAGGTATGGTCATGTTGTGCTTGGTGTGATTAGAATATTTCATTATGGCAACAACTTTATTTTATTTTATTTATACAGTAATTATCAGTATTCTAATTATTGCTGTTACATAAGAGAAATCCTGATTTCCTACACAGTTGTTCGGGTCATAAATGTAAAATTTTATGTTCAACAGTACAGTGAAAATAACTACACTTTCTAAAAGTTTTTATCTTTTTATTTCTTTTATTTGTTTTCAATCTCCAGCTTTGGATTTATTGGACAAAATGCTCACCTTTAATCCCCACAAGAGAATAGATGTAGAGGAGGCCTTGGCACATCCCTATCTTGAGCAATATTACGACCCATCAGATGAGGTACATAAGTGTGCATTAAAGTAAGATGCTGATGCTCTTGATCCAGTCTTGGTTCAACTTTATTATGGTGATCTGTAGTCATTAGCAAGTTATCAAGTAAACTGAAACTGGCAATTACTTACCAGAAGACATCTTCAGAGGTCCTGTTAGCTAAATGAATTGGCCCTATAATTAGTAGCAGGCAAGAACCAGTGCCAGCCATTGGATGTGAAATAGAGCAGGCTTTCCTTAAAAGCTGATGGAAGTTTCACAGTGTCCTTTTATGATGGTAAAGTAAACCCTGGACATTGGGTGTTGGCAAATGTTTATGATGTCCTTTTTAAGCTGTTTTTTAGGAAAAACATTACCTTTAAGACAGAATTGGCTAAATATGCATTTTGTTCTGCTTTTCCACCACAGCCTGTTGCTGAGGCTCCTTTCAAGTTTGACATGGAGCTGGATGACCTACCCAAGGACAAACTGAAGGAGCTTATTTTTGAAGTAACTGCACAGTTCCAGCCAGGCTTTCGATCCTAACTCTATAACAGGTATTGCATCTGTCTGTGTAAACAAGAGAGTGGTGTTTTAACTTAGGTAGCTCAGCTATTTTTCTGTGATTCATCTTAAGTTTGGGGGCAGGGATTGTCTGGCCCAGTACATCAAGAATTCTTTTTGTAATATGTTTTTCTTTCCACTTTTTCTCCTTTCTCTTTTTTGCTGTTCAGCCCATGTGGCACTGCAGGCCTCGACTCGCTCGGATGCTGTTAATCGTCACGCCAGCTTCTCCTCAGTGATGTACTTGTGGTTCGTCTTGGCTTGCCTTTCCCAAACTCCCTGGCAACACAGTCCACTGTTATGGAGAAGGGTTTTTCTCTCCCTTCCCCCACTGCCATTTCAGGTCATGCCTACACAGACTTGTTGCTGACGAACAAGTCCCATCTGCAACCATCATTGCATGACCAGAGTGATTATCTCTAACCAGTCCAAGATTTCACCTCAAGGCAGAATGCACAACCTCTAATTCACCCAGTTCTTATAAATCAGTGTAGAGAAGTTATGGGTAAGCAGCTTGGCTGAAATTCAGGCAGGGGAAGAATAATTGTGTTGGTAGGAATATGCAATTGGTTACTTCAGATGATAGCAAACTGGGAAACTGGCTTCCACAAGCCATCCTGTGTATCTCTGGCCTATTTTGTACTGTCTCCTATTATCCAGCCTCTAACTTTGGTGCAGTTGAAAAAAAAAATAAGAGTCAATATATGAAAAAGAACTTCATTATAATCAAAACACTGTAACTGGCGCTTTGTGTCTGTTTTCTATAACAGGATGGTGGGGGCAGCTGGTTTTTGCAACACACCAAGCAAGCTTTTACCAGTTGTTTTTTTTCTACCTAAAGAAGATCTGTTCCCCTGCTGTTTTTCTATAGGAGAATCAAACATTCCCACAGCGTGCCTCACTAGCTGCAGATCAGTGCCATTGCTGCAAATCTTTTCACATTTGCCTTTTAAAAACAAAAGCTGTGGCACATTAATGAATTCCTGAAAGTAGTCGGGGATAGCTGGAATTGGGGGCATGGTGGTCCCCTTTGCTGTCTGTTTTGTTCTGCCATTTGTTAGGGGAAAAATATCTCTTATGCTCTCTGGTCATTGCAAAGATGCATACAAATTGCATTGTTATTTGTGGAAGAGAGTTGATATCTAAAAGCCCTACTGAAACACTGCACTCACCTCTCTTGATATTAAGCATACCTGTTGATGTGCTTAAATATATATATATATATATGCAAATAATTCTAAATCATGACGTTTTGACACATACACACAGAGTAAAAAAAAAAGTATGAGGAAAATGTCAGCCAATCATGGATTCTCCTCGCTTTGCTATTCTAATACCTATATAATAAGAAAGCCTTATGCTTAATGTACCAGTCTTGTAATGTGACTCTTGCAGGCTTCAGCAAGAACCAAAACAAAAACAGTACTACATTAGTATTATTTATAAAACCCTAACACAAGAGAGGCAAGTGTTCGGTGGCCTTGCACAAATGCATCCTGACAAGTCTTGCACCTCGGCAGTCTTAATTTGTGAAGGCTCACTGAGCTTATCTCCCACATTGTAGTATTCTGCATTATACAACTATTTATTCTATTATTGTTTTCATCATCCTCTGCCCCCGCAGTTTAGCCAAGTTGAAAGAAAATGACCAAACTAGTAAAATCATTTAAAAAAAAAAAAAAAGACCCAATCAAACAGAAAACAAAAAAAAAACATTAGGAATCTGTGCTTTTGGCTTTCCCAAGTATTTGTGGATTCTGGTTGTACTATGTGGAGTTTGATTTGCTGTTCTTTAAAATCTTTCAAGTGCAGTGCCTCCTTCTGTTCTCCCTTTGTGGTGAATTTTCTTGCCTTGTAACTAAAGAACTGTGCCCTCGCATGACTGTTAACACAAAGACAAAAAATATATATTTATATATATATAAATATAATATGAAAAAAGCTTTCTATACAAAGATTGTACAAGTGCCACACTCTTACACAGCTAGCCACCCAGTTGTAGACACTTGACACTTTTTATTGATGCCGTGTCCAGTAGTGTGTTTTTTTTTCCTTTCTTTTTTCTTTGTTTTTTTTTTTTTAAGATTTCTATTTTTGTGATTTTCATTGCTCTTTCTAAAAATTTCTTGTTTAAAATTAAATTGTAAAGTACCTGTAATGGATTAAAAAAAGGTGTAAAATCACATTGAAATGACTCCCTGTGTTGAAATTGTCGTGTTGTAGATTTCTTTTTCTTCTTTATCTTTTTTTTTCATTTGCATAGGGTATTTCTGGATGGATCAGTATTGCCCAACACAGTGCCCTGCAAAACATATAAATGGAGTACATTTCATAAACAATTGTCTGGAAAAGACAGTTGCTGTATGCAACATAAGAAACACTTTGAACAAATCAAAGCAAATTGAGAACATGAAAGCCAGGCTTTGTCCCTGGAGTTTGCAGAATGAAAGTACTCTAGTTTATAATACAAATATCTCTATAATTATAATAAAAATCCTGTATCCTGGGTATATAAATGTTTGTGTGCATCTGGTGCTGCATAATATTTTCAGGATTGATGATTCTTTTAGTAGTTGCTTTTTCATCTTTCCACAGGTCTTGCTACTAGTTTTATTTCATGTTACACTGGGGGGAAAATTTAATGACATGTTTTGAAAGCATGTAAACAGATGCAGATTAATTCACAAATACAGTCAATGCAAGTAATGATCTTTTTAAATACTGTAATGTAATATCTGAATATAAAAGATTCCACAAAAGTATTAATGTAATGGTATTATTGGTCATTTTTTCATTTGTGAAGATTCAGTAGGCATAAGTGTCCAGCGTGCAGTTGGGGGTGGCACATTCCCAGCTGTGTCCTCCTTTTCATTAAGCCATGTTTTAGAATAGAGGATATTTAAACAGTTACTTTTTTAATGCATTGTAAAAATATTAAGGTCCTCTTTTTTTTTTTACTGTACAAGTAGTAGCACTAGATATATAAGTAGTATTTTTTTTTTATTTTATTTATTAATTTTATTGTAATCATTCCATACAAATAGATCAATTTATAACAGACAAAAAAAATTGAAGACAAATCAAACCCCACCCCTGAGAAGGAGAGCTTAGCCAAAGGAGAATTGCTTAGGGCTTTTTAATAAGGCAACAATAAACAAAAGAAAGGAAGATATATATATAGGTAAATAAAAAATGGAGAAGGAAAATAAATGCGGTAATAGTTATTTCTCTTATTCTAAAATAATATTGATTAGATCCTGCCAGGTTTTGAAAAAATTCTGTACAGATCCTCTAACTGAGAATTTGATTTTTTCCAATTTCAAATATTATAAAACATCGGTTTCCCAGTGACTTATCAGAGGAGAGTTAGGATTCTTCCAATTTAACAGAACAAGTCTTTGTGCCAAAAGTGTAGTGAATGCAATCACCGTGTGCTTGTCCGTCTCCACTTCAAGCCCGTCTGGAAGAACACCGAACACAGCTGTTAATGGGTTAGGAGGGATTGTGATACCAAGGCTGTCTGAAAGGCACTTAAAAATTTTGGTCCAAAATGATGTTAGTTTGGTGCAGGCCCAAAACATGTGACCCCGCAGATAAAAGACTTTCCATCCCAAAACGCTTTCCAAGTTGGTTTCACACTCTGAGTGAGTAAAGCACAATTGGGTTATTGGTATATTTGCGATAACTTGCATCCATTGGAGCGCAGAGCAGGGAGTACAAGGAAGTACTACAGGATTTTACTTCTATTGCGAGCCAAGCCTGTGTATGTTCACCTCCCTGTGTCCAGGTTTTTATGGCTTGTATGTCTGCTGCCCAGTAATAAAACTGAAAATTAGGTAAAGCCATGCCACCCTCTGCCTGAGGTCCCTGCAGGGCCGCTCCTCGGATACGCGGGTGTCCCGAGCTCCATATGATAATATGAATTATCATATTTTATCCTCCTTCAGCACATTCTATGGAGGATAATGCGTTGTTAATATAAAGTCCTTTTCTGAATTTCCTGCATCATGAAAATATTTGTTCAATAATGATATGCTATATATAAACTCATGACAGAGCAAGTTTTTTTGTAGCGTAAAAATGTTAATGAATCGTACTTTAACTTCCAAGGTTCTTTTTATATTGGTAGACAAGTTAATACTAGAAATGCTTAAATTATTAGTTATCATTTACATGTACACCCTGCAGTATTTACCTGTTAAACACTCACTCATCACTCATGTCTCAAACACAACAGTGACCAACGGCATGTCACTGTCCCTTCTGGGTTATACAGATCAGACATAAAGCAACTTAAGAATACCTGTGCAGAAGCCAAAAGGCTTGTTGCTTCTACTGGGCTCTTTCCCTGAAAGGGCAACACTTCAGAATACTTTAGCAAAGGATAACGGCTGCTTTATGAGCTGCACTCTTGCTAGGACTTACCAGATAAAGTACCTTTGAAACAGCTGCATGAATCAAACAGAGCAATATGGCCAAGACTAGCGACCTCAGTTTCAGAACTTTAGCAGGGGCCATAAGCTGACAACCTCATTCATAATCGAGAAAAGGTGGCACAATTTTAACAGAATAACTATGGCTTGCACCTGAACAAACTTACAAAGGACATACTCCACCAAGG